>NW_026610888.1:0-152186 GCF_029499605.1 Hyla sarda
GGGAGAGGATCTCCTCTCCCTGTGATAGCTGAAGCTGCACGGAGCTCTCATGGCCTCTGTGGCCCGACAGAAGTTCACACATGTACTCAGCTCATACGGCTGCCTCATATACATTTACTGTTGATCCACAGCGCTATCGGGATCCCTATGCCCGATGGCGCTGTCATCAGGATCCCCACGCCCGCAGCTCTACACCCCGTCCCCCGCATCTCTACTCCCCGTCCCCCGCAGCTCTACTCCCCGTCCCCCGCAGCTCTACTCCCCGTCCTACGCAGCTGTACTCCCCGTCCCCTGTGAACGCTCAGGGAGCGATCCACAGCGCTATGGGGATTCCTACGCCCGATGGCGCTGTCATCAGTGTGCGTCCCCGCGAGCGCCCCATGCCCGCAGCTGTACTCCCCGTCCCTCCGTAGCTCTACTCCCCGTCCCGTTAACGCTCAGGGAGCGGGGAACAGAAAGTAGAGCATCGGGCGCAGGTAAAGTAGTACTGCGCATGCGCAGCACTACGCAAATAACTTAACCTGCGCCCGATGCTCTACTTTCTGTTTCCCGCTCCCTGAGTGTTAACGGGACGGGGAGTAGAGCTGCGGGGGGCGGAGGACGGGGAGTAGAGCTGCGGGCGTGGGGCGCTCGCGGGGACGCACACTGATGACAGCGCCATCGGGCATCGGGATCCCGATAGCGCTGTGGATCAACAGTAAATGTATAGGAACCAGCCGTATGAGCTACGTAAATGTGTGAACTTCTGTCGGGCCACAGAGGCCATGAGAGCTCCGTACAGCTTCAGCTATCACAGGGTGAGGAGATCCTCTCCCTGTGATAGCCAAACTGACACTGCTGTGCGCATCGATGCGTGCCGTTTAAATATGTCACGTGACAAGAGAGAGCCAATAGGATGTGATGGAGGCGGACCATCTCATTCTATGGCAAATCTCATTCCACGGCAATGCACCGGCTCTGGGGCGATTATTCCCGGTCACTGTATACAGCGAGTGCCGGGATCTTTATGTAACCAACGATAGAGAAGCGCTGACCCCCTGATCGGCTGGATGGAGGCCGCGCTGTGTAATGTGGCTGGAGATCCGATGTGTTCAGGAGCTTCCATTACACAGGAGGCTACAGTATAGGGGGCGCCATCTCTACACTGCGGTCCCGTCTATTGTGGAGGATCCGTAAACTATATCGTGAGAAAACGTATTCATTACGAGACTTAACCCTTCCAATACAAACTACATTCTGCACAACCCGCACTGTGTCCTATACTAGATAAAATGTGCCGGATGTTGTTTAATCCCTATAACAGCCCAGATCCCTATCACACCCGAGATCAGCGGCGCCAGCTCTGTAGGAGACAATGTGGTGGCTCTTAGAAGAGCCTTTGGTGTTCGGGATGATCTGGGATAAGCGGTGATCACTTGCTCTTGGCCGCTTTGCTGCTCTCGGTCTTCTTGGGCAGCAGCACGGCCTGGATGTTGGGCAGGACGCCTCCCTGGGCGATGGTCACCCCACCCAGCAGCTTGTTCAGCTCCTCGTCATTGCGCACGGCCAGCTGCAGGTGACGGGGGATGATGCGGGTCTTCTTGTTGTCCCGGGCGGCGTTACCGGCCAATTCCAGGATCTCAGCGGTTAAATACTCCAGCACAGCGGCCAGGTAGACCGGAGCACCGGCGCCCACCCTCTCGGCATAGTTCCCTTTGCGGAGAAGTCTGTGCACACGACCGACGGGGAACTGGAGTCCTGCCCGGGATGAGCGGGTCTTTGCCTTAGCCTGAACCTTCCCTCCTTGTTTGCCGCGTCCAGACATAATTAATACTGAAAACTAAATACTCAAGAGAAGTCTCTCTGTGATGTAACTGAGATATTCCCTAGCATCCCTCAGCAGCACAATGTGGGGGTGTGTCTCCGCCCCTGTGAGCAAATGGGACCTGGGATTTTTTAATGATTTAAATAAAAAAATACCCCGGAACCTCCCCCCCCCCCCCTGGTATAAAGCACCAGGATCACACTAGAACAGTGAGTTTTTTGTCTGTCCTAGTGTGAGCATGGACGTTCCACGCTCCCCCTACCTACTTTCTCTTTTCTTGCAGGTGATCCGCCGGTTTGCTGCACGCCGTCATCTTTCCTGGGTCCGGGAGGATTCGCGGACCCCACGCTAGCCGCACTTCCGGTTTCGGCGCCATTTTCCTGTAGCCCGAGGATTGCGGGACGTCACTTCCGGCGGATCCGTACAGAGCAGTATAGAGTTCTTATTAGGGGGAGCCCAAATATGTTAGAGATCAAGGGTGCTTAGGTGATATGGTTAGGTAAAGGTTTCCTAGAGTTGAGGTAAGAGATTTGATTTATTATTAAGTTTCCGGGCACAGGACCCGGAAGTGGGAGGGGCTTATATATTTTTTGGCGCAATTTGCAGCTACTTAAACGCCCCCTAGCCTGGCTCTGGTCTCTTGGAGCCAGAAGACTATTGTCTGAAAGCTACTAGACGTTTACCCTATTCGGTGTGTTGTTTCCACACTTAATATACCTGAGAAATAGGTATTCTTACTGCCCTGATAGGAGGAGTCCATTTATACTTGCGAGTTGATTTTTTCCCTTACATTTTAAATCCTTTCTCTTACCTCTTAGATGTCTTCTATGGATTCTGGAGGCTCTGGAGGGCGTAGGGAGACCCATGGGAAATCCTCCCACAAGAGGAAGCATTTGGAGTGTAACTCATGCAAGACTCCCCTTCCAGACGGATACGATTATCCTATTTGTTCCACATGTCGCCCCAGGTTACCACCAGACACTGAGCCTTCTATGCAGGACATGTTCTGCTGGGTTAAGGATTTCGTTTTTTCTTCCATCAAAGAATTGAAGGATTCATTAACCACTGCTCCTCCTCCTAAGAAGAAGCCCAGACTAAGCGATAGGCCTGTAGTTGTACACTCTGATGAAGAATTCAGGGTTATAGATGAGACAAAATCATCTAGTTCAGAGGAAGAGGAGCTTCAGGGGAAAGTATTTTTTCCTATGGAGAAGTTTCCGAAATTTATCAGAGCTGTGCAAGCAGAGAATGCACCAGCCACCCGCGAGGACGCTCCTTCTACCTCCAGGGGGCCTAGAGTTTTCCCGATTGAGGACACGGTCCTAGACTTAATGAAGGCAGAATGGATCAACCCAGAGAAGGCACCTGTTATAAATAAAAGGTTTAAAACTCTTTACCCCATGGATCAGGAAAGATCTAAGGATTGGGTCAACCCACCAAAGGTGGATTACGCCATCGCCAAACTTTCTAAGAGAACCATTATCCCATCTGATGATGGTTCTAGTCTCAAGGATCCCATGGACCGACGCATGGAGGTCACTCTCAGAAGATCGTATACAGCATCTTCCAGCCAGTGTGCTGTAGGGAATGCCTCCTTTGAGGTCATAAGAGCTATGAGATCTTGGCTTTCAAGAATACAGGATGACAGACTCTGGGGTCAGTAGACAGGACTTACTTAGGTCCTTTAAATATGTTAACCTAGGTATGGACTACCTATATGACTCAAATTGTCAACAGGTGAAGCTAGCTTCTAGAAACATGGCCCTATCTTCAGCTGCTAGGAGGGCTCTTTGGTTAAGACCATGGCCTGGAGACAGTCATTCCAAGTACATTCTTGGTAATCTGGAGTTCAATCCGGCTAAATTATTTGGTCCTGAACTTGACACCATTATGGAGGAGCTCTCCAATAAAAAGGGGAAGAACCTTCCTTTATCAGAGAAGTCCTATCGCGGGCGCTATAATCAACCCAGGAGAGATCGATCTCCACAAGGTAACAGGCAATATAGAGGTTCTGGACGTGGCAGAGGATCAGGATCCACAAGGAAGGGATCATCTAGAGCCAGAGGCTCAAAAAAGCCAGAATTCTGACGCGAGAAGTCTACCTGTAGGCGGGCGCCTTCATTTTTTTCTCAAGACTTGGAAAACTCTAATAAAAGATGTTTGGGTCATAAATGTAGTGGAGAATGGTTATTTCTTTCCCCTAACGTATCTCCCTCCAGAGAGGTGTCTAATATCCCCCTCTCTAGCTTCTGCAAAACAGGAGGCTTTAGAGGAAGCCATCCTAGAGCTTATCTCAAGTTCTGCGGTAGAACCTGTTCCCAGACACGAGAGGGGCACGGGGGTCTATTCCCCAGTGTTCCTAGTACCCAAGCCTGGAAGAAAATGGAGGCTTATAATAGACCTCAGGTTTCTCAATCAATTTATAGTCAAGAAGAAATTTCGGATGGAGACTATAAGATCAGTAAAATCCCTCATTCTGAGAGACGATTACATGGCGTCATTAGACCTAAAAGACGCCTATTTTCACATTCCCATATTTCCAGGGCACAGGAAATTCCTAAGAATTGCTGTCTTTATCAAGGGAATTCTCCATCATCTCCAGTTCAAGGTTCTGCCATTTGGCATTTCCACAGCCCCGTTCGTATTCACAAAGGTGGTTTCATCCATGATGGCGATTCTCAGAAGACAGGGCATCAGAATCATACCCTATTTAGACGATTGGCTTTTTCTAGCCAAAACTCAGGAGGAGCTCAGCCATCACATCACCACCACACTAGACTTACTCCACAGTTTAGGTTGGATAGTGAATCTTCAGAAATCCAGACTATTTCCCACAAAGGAAATAACCTTTTTAGGGTTCTACTTGGATTCCCACAACATGAGAATCTATCTGTCTCCAGCACGGAAGGACAGGATATCCAGGGGATATCAATTCCTTCGAGTCCCCCGCAAGGTGTCACTGAGGACTCTCATGAGATTCCTAGGACTCCTATCCTCCTCAGTAGAAGCTGTCCCTTGGGCACTCTGGCACATGAGACCTCTCCAGACAGAGGTTCTCCAGGCCTGGGACAGGAGGAGTTCCTCTCTAGAGAGGTGTCTAAAACTTTCTCCCACAGTCCGCAGATCTCTAAACTGGTGGGCGAACCCCCAGGACGGAATGTCTCTGGTAGAACCTCAGTGGTCAATCCTAACGACAGACGCCTCAGGGTCAGGATGGGGAGCCCACCTGCTAGGGAGAAAGGTGAATGGCTGGTGGAGTACAGAAGAACTTCCTCTCTCTTCCAATATAAAGGAACTAAGGGCAATATATTATGCCCTTCTCCACTTCGCCCCCTCTCTCCTGGGACAAGCCGTCAAAATAAGGACGGACAACATGTCGGCTGTTTACTACATAAACAAGCAGGGAGGGACAAGATCAGTTCCACTGCTTCAAGAGGTGGCAAAGATCTTTCGATGGGCCGAGACTCGAGTTCTCAGGCTCTCCGCAGTCCACATAAGGGGAGTACACAATATCATAGCAGACCGTCTAAGCAGAGGTCTTACGCTACCGGGAGAATGGACTCTAGACCAGGATATATTCCTTCAGCTCATAGACCGCTGGGGTCTCCCGGAAATAGATCTTATGGCCACAAGATCCAATCGCAAACTAGACAAGTTCTGCTCCCTTTACCAGATGGACAAACCTCTCTATCTGGATGCAATGTCGGTCCCATGGAATTTCAAACTGGCCTACATATTCCCTCCTATCTCGATGATACCCAGGGTATTAATGAAGATCAGGCAGGATCAGGCCTCTGTGATTGCCATCATTCCCTTTTGGCCAAAAAGATCCTGGTTCTCCCAGCTCATTCAGATGAGCAAGGGAATATACTGGAAACTTCCTGTCAGGCAGAATCTTGTGTCTCAGGGCACTCAGTTCTGCCACAATCTCAAGACGCTCAATCTGACAGCATGGAAGTTGATAGGTCCTTATTAAAAGCCAGAGGGTTTTCGGACCGCATCCTTGAAACACTATCTCACTCTAGGAGTGAGGCAACCAACAAGGCCTATGCTAGAATCAAAAAGATTTTTTTCTCCTGGTGTGTCACCAAGAAGATCAATGCTTCTTCTCCATCCACTCCATCAATTCTCGAATTTTTACAGGATGGATTTGACAGAGGTCTCTCTCCAAATTCCATCAAGGTCCAACTAGCCGCACTGTCGGCGACCTTACAAAGACGACTGTTTCAGGAACCAGTGATAAAGTCATTTATCAAGGCCATCACTAGAATTCGTCCTAGAGCGGTGAAACCTGTGACACCCTGGGATCTGGCATTGGTCTTGCAACAATTGTGTGTTCAACCCTTTGAACCTTTAGAGGAAGTGGAACTTAGGTTCCTCACTCTTAAGGTGGTGCTACTTCTAGCTGTCACCACTGCAAAGAGAGTTGGTGAACTTCAAGCATTAGCTGCGGCAGAACCTTACACAGTTTCCTTGCAGGACAGAGTCCTTCTGAGATTCCTACCTTCTTTTTTGCCTAAGGTCCCCTCCTTCGCAAATATTAACCAGGTTATCTGTCTCCCAAAGTTTCCTGACTCTGAATCTTCCCAGAAGGACCTTACCTCCCTGGATCTGGTAAGATGCCTAAGGGTCTATCTAGATAGAACAAAACCATTCAGGAAAGCGGAGAATCTCCTCATTTTATTCCAGGGTGTAAAGAAAGGTGCCAAGGCATCTAAACCATCCATTTCAAGATGGATATGCGAATGCATAAATTTATGTTATACCTCTAGAGGGTTAACTTCACCAGAGTTCACCAGAGCGCACTCTACGAGATCTGTTTCTGCCTCTTGGGCAGAGCGTAACTCTGTTCCCTTGGAACAGATCTGCCAGTCCGCAACCTGGAACTCTCCACTCACTTTTTTAAAACATTATAGAGTGGATACCTTTTTGTCTAGCGAAACTACTTTCGCTAAGTCTATTATACAAACTGCTATGCAGGAAAACCCTCCCTAGGGGTGATTCTTGCTAGATCCCCACATTGTGCTGCTGAGGGACGCTAGGGAAGACTAAATTTAGAAAGTGAATTTGTTTTCCCTTAGTCTCCTCAGCAGCACAAGCTTCCCTCCCTTATTTTATTTTTGCTTTATAATCTACTCACTGTTCTAGTGTGATCCTGGTGCTTTATACCAGGGGGGGGGGGGGAGGTTCCGGGGTATTTTTTTATTTAAATCATTAAAAAATCCCAGGTCCCATTTGCTCACTGGGGCGAAGACACACCCCCACATTGTGCTGCTGCGGAAACTAAGGGAAAACAAATTAACTTTCTAAATTTAGTCTTCTTTCTGCTGCCTTTTATATGTTTCTGCTCCGCCCTTCGGCTCCCGTAATTGGGTAGATTTGAATCCTGCCAATGGTGACGAGACTCTAAGAAACACCAATAAACTGCACTGGGCGGGGCTTAAGACGCTCCCACAGGTCACATGATTTTCTCCTCCAGTAGAACAGTGAGCAGACAGCATTTCTTATTTGCATGGGCTGCATATAAATACGGCTGCGGTGGGAGGAGGAGGCATCATTATTCTCTCTGTTCTAGTGAAGGATTATTGTGATTGATCATCATGCCTGATCCCGCCAAGTCTGCACCAGCGCCCAAGAAGGGCTCTAAGAAAGCCGTGACCAAGACTCAGAAGAAGGACGGCAAGAAGCGGAGGAAGACCAGGAAGGAAAGCTATGCCATCTACGTGTACAAGGTGCTCAAGCAGGTCCACCCTGACACCGGCATCTCCTCCAAGGCCATGGGTATCATGAACTCCTTTGTCAACGATATCTTCGAGCGCATCGCAGGGGAAGCCTCCCGCCTGGCTCACTACAACAAGCGCTCCACCATCACCTCCCGGGAGATCCAGACCGCCGTGCGCCTGCTGCTGCCTGGAGAGCTGGCCAAGCACGCCGTGTCCGAGGGCACCAAGGCCGTCACCAAGTACACCAGCGCCAAGTAACCTGCTCCGCCTCCTGCTGTCACCCCAAAGGCTCTTCTAAGAGCCACCCACATTGTCTATAATAGAGCTGGGGCTTCTCCTGTCTGTATTCCCCGTATTCTGTTCTGTATATGTGGCCGCTATTCTGTCAGTACAGTCTATTGATACTATATATATTCTGCTCCGGGATCGGGTGAGATCAGAGCGGCGGCTGCGGTTCTCTCTGACTGCAGGATGTATATTCTCATGTGCCCACACGTCGTCTCTCCACGATCAATAAATCATTCACTGACCGGGGAATCTATTGATCGGTATCGCCGGGGTTTATTATGAGACTCTCATCCTACTGTGTGTGCACTGACTGGGAGGGAACAATAGAGAAACAAGGAGGATGAGGGTAGTAGTCAGCCACAGAATCAGCCTCTACATCTCGGGGAGATCTCTCCATTGTTATCGGGACCGCGCACACGGCTCATTGTTAACCCTTTAGTGGCATGTTTACTACAATGAAATGACAAAGGACCCGAGCCCGACTCTACACAGCAGGAAGGACACCACAGTATCAGAGTATTTCTCCGCTCATAGGCAGCATTAATTCTATATAAATCCCGATGGGTCAATGTTCATTTATTAATGCCCCTTTCCACACTCACACATTGGCTGATCACAGGATGTTCAGGGTTTGAATTTCCCGCTTCCTCCAGACCCGATAACAATGGAGAGATCCCCCTCATTCTCGTGTATGTCACCAATAAAGATTCTAATCCTATGCGCAATGCTCGCACAGCTGCCGTTGGTTATAATCTTTGGAAATTAATTATAGTCATGAATTATAAGTAAAAGTCTGGTGTAGATAACCGCACACCGCTCCCACTCATACACCGATCACCCTCCCGCTGTCTCGGTCTCAGCTTGTGAATAAACCGGCCGTGCATGGAAGCCTGAAGGGGAGAGATCGGTGGTGTTCAGGTGCGGTCTGGATGTTCCCAGTGATAATACTGGAGTAGAGTCCTCGCTAAAGAGTTAATGATGATTGAAAGTTGTCACAATCTAGCGCTTGTTTTTTGCGCAAATAAAAATGATTTTCCAGTTGTGTGGTCACATAGATGGGGGTAACCAGACGCATTTCAGTGGTTTAGATTATCTATTGTAACCAATAATACTAGTAGCCCTGTGATAACTTTTATGCTTCATGATAAGTGTTTTATTTTTTGCCTCTTTCCTCGTTTTATTGGTATTAGTTTTAATGTTCCATCTTGGTTTTTTTAAATCATATTTTAATTTTACTTTCAGAAGATTCATCCAAAGCTTTTCTATAGTTAACGCTATATTCACACGGACACGCGTTATAGCCAGATCGGGAAGGGTTTTATCAATGACGGGCCCGGGAATCTCTCCCCCCCACTAAGACTTCATCAGGTCTAAATACACGGTGATCGCTGACAGGTAAAATAGATTGTAAAACAACCGCACGGTCAGTGTTCACACTGGGCGATCTTTTCCAGTAATTTAATACATAGAACAATAAAATAATGTATAAAAAATAATTTCCCCGCCGCCTCCTCTTCAGGTGAAGGGAGTCAGGCTGCTGGGGGAGGGTGCAGGATGTGATCGGTATCAGGTCTGGAATAGGACAGGGACGCGGCTCCTCTATATACTCTGCAGGGAAGACCCCGTATACACCCACCATTGTGATGTCAGCCCCGGACATAGTGTCCTCTCTCCTCTCCGCCTCACTAGAATCCCCCTGATCGGCCCCAACAGTTTCCCCTCCGCCGCCTATTTCTTCCTATTTACAGAAACCAGAGGAATGTAGTCACGTGTACAGGGAAGAGGACGAGACAAAGGGAGAAACGATCAGAAGAAGAGCGGGAATTTCAAAATAGTCAACTGCGGTGATCAACCAATGAGCGAACATTCGGGTCTATAACTCCGCCTAGATTTAACCCTCTATGCACCACTTACGGTCACAGGTGTCGGGAGACTGAAGCCAGCAGCACCGATCACACAGGAGCAATGCAGAGGACACGATCTACATCACTATAGTAACTGAACTCAGCACCGAGAGGGTTAACTGCAAAGAACAATCCCGGGATCCTGCTTATGAGAACAGGAGGTATATATATATATATATATATATGCGCAATTTACTTGGGTGTGAACAGCTCCATTAACATACAGGTGTTATATAGAGTGAAGGCTCATTTGTCCGGATAGCGGGATATAGAAGGGTCTTACCGGGATATTATCAGGAGATTTGCATGTTCTATAACACGGACTCTTTAGGGAGGTAATGAGTGATATGGTGGGGAGGGAAGTAATGTAATCTGGAGAAGATGAATGTAGATTGTAACAGTAACTATAATCACGGAGGAAGATGAGGGCAGTAGTCAGAACATTCAGAGGAGATCCCCCGGAGCAGATAGGAGGGAAATACCGATAGACTGATCAGGTGCAGCGATTATGGCAGGACAGGGAAAAACAAACACCGCAACCACAAGAGCAAAACACCGATCACACAACCTCTCAGTAGAGAAGACACAAGGAATTGTAGCCTTTCCATAGAACATGTGGGCGGCTCTGAGAAGAGCCTTTGGGTTGATGAGATGGAGCCGAGTAGAAGCAGAATTAACCTCCGAAGCCGTAGAGAGTGCGGCCCTGGCGCTTGAGGGCGTACACCACGTCCATGGCGGTGACGGTCTTCCTCTTGGCGTGCTCGGTGTAGGTGACGGCGTCACGGATGACGTTCTCCAGGAAGACTTTCAGGACACCGCGAGTCTCTTCATAGATGAGGCCGGAGATGCGCTTCACACCTCCCCTGCGAGCTAGACGGCGGATGGCAGGCTTGGTGATGCCCTGGATGTTATCCCGGAGCACCTTCCTGTGCCGCTTGGCTCCGCCCTTACCGAGACCTTTCCCTCCTTTACCGCGTCCAGACATCTTCTCTATGTAGCGAGTAGACTGCAAGATACTGAGTGCGGCCGAGTCCGGCTTATATAGCACATGGGCGGACCTGAAAGAAAACTAGAACAAAGATGACATCATCCGGGGGCGTTTCTTTTAACCACATTTACATTCCTGACCCTCCCCCCTTTCCGTTGATTGGCTGAACACGAGACAAGAAGGTTTTGAATTTCCCGCCCATTCCAAAACGTTTGCTGCATTTTTCCGATTCTAAATAATCAGTTTTTTTTTCTTACCGCGATTCTCCCCAACATTCTAGAGAAGAGCAGTCGTCATTGTACCGAGCGGGAATGGTGATCGGGCAGGTGTGTGAGCTGTATGTTACACACATGGGAGAGGATCAATAGCAGCACAATAATCTGTCAGGTGTATAATGTGTGTGCGGGGAGCAGCAGATGGCAGAACAAATCTTGTGAATGGATCGATCACTCGGGCAGCATTACCAGGTCTACAGGACTGCTCACCCCCGGGCACCAAGACTCTGCACACATTGTACGACATTATATGGAGCCCCGATATGTGCAATGAGAGTGACCGAGAATAATCGTCCGAGAGCCTGATCCCACGTGTTAATACCATAAAAACAAATAAACCCATCAATTCTCAGGATGAATAACACCATGTGTACAACCAGTTAACGAAAGAGTTAAATGTACCTCCAAATTTGGGTAAATCAATAACTTCCTTAAATCACATCTATCCATAGAGATCGTCTATTTATCACAGCAGTATAAATCCTTACAGTTACAGTTTATACAGATCAGATACATTGTGTTACAATAGCGACACCTGGTGGTGAGAGCTTTGTATTATACTCTTTACATGTTACCAAATTGTAACAAGTAATATTTCCCAGGTGCTGACACAAGTTACAGAGATACAAATAGATACAACTATGGATGGTGACTAAGACTTACACCCCCTGCTTATCCTATACCAGATATAAGAGCAGCTGAAATTGTTGTGCTGTTATTGTAAGAGTCTGTAAGAGGATCAGGAACAAATAAATACATCTGCATTGTGCTTGATATAACAAAACATAATAATAAAGTGATGTAATATAGAAGAGTTTGTATATTAGGATGTGGAGTTACAGATTTTCCATTTCCCAGATCCTGAATTATGTGATCTCCTTGTTGGAGTTGTGGGGCAGGAGCTGTGGATTTATAGTGTTTTGTTTAGTTTTTTTAATTTAATCCATAATTACATTAATACCCATAAAATCTAATTATGAATTAAATTATTTAATTGTTCACTATTGATGCATCCACTAGTTATTGATCATTAATACATTGATTAATTATTATGGTTGTAAATATTTATAAATTGTATGATCCATGTAAAAGGTGGATATCATGGGGGATAGAGATGAGCGAACTTACAGTAAATTTGATTTGTCACAAACTTCTCAGCTCGGCGGTTGCTGACTTTTCCTGCATAAATTAGTTCAGCTTTCCAGTGCTCCGGTGGGCTGGAAAAGGTGGATACAGTCCTAGGAAAGAGTCTCCTAGGACTGTATCCACCTTTTCCAGCCCACGGGAGCACCTGAATGCTGAACTAATTTATGCAGGAAAAGTCATCAACTGCCGAGCCGAGAAGTTTGTGACAAATCAAATTTACTGTAAGTTCGCTCATCTCTAATGGGGGGATATTAATGAATTCGTGTTGTGGAAAGTTATTTGTGTAGACTGATTTTTCAGCAGTGTTTTTTGGCGCAAGGTGTTAAAAAAAAGGAGTTACTGGAAGATATTTCATTTGCGCAATAGTTACCAAAGTGTGGTCCAGGCTTACTTAGGTTTTTGACTTTTCAAAGAACTTTGCCCTCAAAATTTGTGACTTTTAGAAAAGACTTTGGTTTCTGAGCTATTCGGTTTGTCACACAAAAAAAGCACAAAAAGTGACTGCGCCTGGCAACTTGCTACAAAAGGAAACAAAAAGAAAATCCAAATAACTTGATAAATCCCCCCACCCCATGTTCCTTATAATATGATATAATGGCATAATATGATATGTATCATGTTAATCCAGGGATCCCTCTAGTGGTGTAGAGTAATAGTGCAGCAAGTTTTTCTTAGATATCAAGAAGATGGAGGCCGTGATTGTGACATAATGACCACGCCCCCTTGTGACATCACATCACACCCACTCTATTCATGTCTATGGGAGGGGACGTGTTAGCAGACACGCCCCCTCCCATAGATATGAATGGAAGGGGTGCGGCATGACCATGACATAACCACAACTGCCCCAGGAACCCTGCATTTGTTTAGAAAGTCGGGTGTTGCGGGAGATCACGGGGGTCCTGCTACTGGGATAGGGGATAAGATGTCTAGCAGTGGAATACTTCTTCAGGGCAGGCAGTTGCACCCACCCCACTTCTTGACAAAGATTCAAAACACGTATTGAGGTGGTGGTGGGGTGTACTCTCTGAGTCCTCAGCATGTCAATAACCGGTAACTAATACTGTTTGTAAATCATATGGCATAATAGCGTGCACTATGAGGGAGATGTGACACTGTTGGTTGATAGTTGTCTCTGGGAATATTCCAATATGTGCACCCTATCTTGTGTTTTTGGGGTTGGTGTTTTTTAGGGGTGGGCCATTTTAAAATGGGAGGGCTCTCTGTTGCTGTATGTAATCCTTTTTGTAAATAATAAAGCATTTTGTGGACACTTTCTTGTGTCAGTCTATTATAGGTTATTTAATTTTTGGAAACACTTGGAAAAAGCCATTGTGTGTTCCGATACCTTAGTGTGCATTTTAACACTGGAAGAAACCTGACAACAACCAGGGATATTTTATCCACCCTCAAGGGTAGAATCAGAGAGAGTATTCAGTGCAGTAGGATCCGTCATCACCCCTAAGACAACAAGTCTGCCAGCAGCATGGAACATGTAACCTCCTGTGCCAGATGCCACTGAGAAGACAGTACAACCGCCACCCCTGCATCATATAGATCACATACCAAATAGATCATATTCATCACATAGGTCAGTGATGGCAAACCATATTGAGTGCCCAAACCGTAATAAACACCAACTTTTTTTTTCCCCTCAAAGTGCCAGCACAGCAATTAAATCAGAATACTGAGGTTTAGGTTTAGAAAAAACAACTTAGGTAGGCAGTATGTTCCCCCACAATAGGTAGGCAGTATGTTCCCCCACAATAGGTAGGCAGTATGCTCCCTCACATTAGGTTGTAGTTCCCCCACATTAGGTAGGCAGTATAGTTCCCCCACATTAGGTTGTTGTAGTTCTCCCACATTAGGTTGTAGTTCCCCCATATTAGGTTGCAGTCCTCCCACATTAGGTGCAGTATAGTTCCCCCACAGACATACAACCTTCAGCCATATATAGTGTATGGCTGGAGGCTATATGTCTGTGTACGGCCTCACAGTGCTCCATCCATCGCTCCTCTGGTCAGGGGTCATGACCTAATCTTAATAGACCATAGCAGTAGGTCCCGGAGGAGTGGTGGTCGGAGCGCCGAAGCTGAAGTGTAGCTGGTAAATTACCATGTTGGCCAGCGCGCGTCCTCCTCCTAGATGCTTCGCTCCTTCGTTCCTATGGGCGCACGCATGCACTACCTCCCTGCGGCCCCTGCATTTTTAAAGTTAACGCGGGGCCGGAGAAAGGTAATCAGGGACATCTTTGTGTCCGAAAAGATCTTTCGGGACACAGGGATTTCCCGGTTTACCCTGCCTGGCAAACTATGGCTGCGTGCCCACAGAGGGGGCTTGGCGTGCCACCTATGGCACGCGTCCCATAGGTTCGCCATCACTGACATAGGTCATATAGAGGTGTAAATAATAGATATTATATACAATCCTGTATTCAGGATATGGATCCTTCTTCATGGCATAGTCAAGTACATCATATTGATCATATAGACCATATTAGTCATATAAATAATTTCCTCCATTATGTGAAGTACCCATCTACTATAAAGCAGATCACATTGATCAGTATCCCATACATTGATAACCACTGTGGTCATATAAGGTGATGTAATGAAGAAAATTGTGTGTCTGTAGTGGAATATTACCCTCTGCACAGGGACACACTTTTCTGCTGTACAGCCGTCTCTCACTCCATAACCTCTAATCCTAATCCTATCCTTAATCCTTATTCTGACCCCTAATCCTAATCCTATCCCTAATCCTAACCCCTAACACTAATCCTAAACTCTAATCCTAAACCCTAATCCTAAACTCTAATCCTAGCCCCCTAATCCTAGCCCCTAATCCTAATCCCTAACACTGATCCTAAAAACTAATCATAACCCCCTAATCTCAATCCCTAACACTATTCCTAACACCTAATACCTACAGTCTAGTCAAGAATCTACAGTCTGTTACAAGTATAATTAGTCCCAGCAAGCTGCTGGGTCCTTCCTTGTTCCTGGCCAACTCTCTGGGATTCTGGCCGAGCTGTAGAGACTATAACAACTGTCTGACCTCAGTAAAGCCTCCATTAAACCATAACCCGGTCGTGCACTCTCATTTCACTGCCTAGCCATTGGGATAGTGGAGATATCATTTGGGTGGTTCCCGATACCCCCCCCCCCCCCCCAAAAAAAAATAAATAAATAAATAAATAAATAAATAAATAAATAGACACTCTGGCGTAACGAACATTAGGGGTTAATAACACCCTGCCCCTGGGGTTAATACCATCCACTTACACCACTACACCCCGTGGTCCTGCCATTTATTGTGGCTCACCACACTACCACTAGAGTGGTTCCTATGCTTCCTGGCTGACCAAAACATCAGCCAGGAACCATAGTAACTTAGAAGTGGTCTGTGGTCACCACCTGCAGAACCACTTCTTTACTGGGGGCATCTTGCTAATTACCTACAATGTCCATCTGTTGTCTGTTCCATTTGCACAACAGCATGTGAAATTGATTGTCAATCAGTCAGTGGCATGTAGTTTCCCCCCCCCACCCCCTCCCCAACATTAATGTACAGGGTACATTAACACGGGCGGGGGTTTACAGCAAGTTTCCCGCTAAAAGTTTGAGAGAAACACACTGTAAAACACTACACTTCACTAACCCAAAATAAAGAGTAAAACACTACATATACTCTACACCCTTACACTGTGCCCCCCCCCCCAAATAAAAAAATAAAAAAAACATCTTTTAAGTCAGATTTTCCAAAACGGAACCTAGAGCTGTTGCAAAATAACAACTCCCGGTATTGCCCGACAGCCATTGACTGTTCAGGAATGTTGGGAGCTTTGCAACAGCTGGAGGCACCCTGTTTGGGGAAAACTGACATACAGTATTTTTTGATGGAGGAAGCAAGTGTAATGCTTGCATCCAGGTCCACCTCTATGAAAATCCCTAATTTAGGCCTCAAATGCACATGGCGCTCTCTCACTTCGGAGCCCTGACGTATTTCAAGGCAACAGTTTAGGGCCAAATATGCGGTATTTCCGTACTCGGGAGAAATTGCGCTACAAATTTTTGGTGGCTTTTTCTCATTTTACCCCTTATGAAAATGTAAAGTTGGGGTCTACACCAGCATGTTAATGTAATTTTTTTTTTTTTTGTATAACTGTTTATTTAAAGAATTTTGTATTTTAATACAGAAGAAAAATACGACATATGTACAGTGAGCATACAATATATAAAGCAAAATTTGCAACCTTATATATAAAGGAGAAACACTGTAGAGATGAAGGAGGAGGAGAGAAAGGGAAAGAAAGTAAAATTAAAAGAGAAATAATTATGAAATAAAAAATTAAAATTAAAAATAAAAGAAAGAATATAAAATAAAGAGAGAATATTGCATGGCCATGGCGCATCAGTGGTTATTCAGAGAATCATCATAATCCTCCCAAAGCCTCCATATCTTCTGAAAGAAGTGTAATTTTTTTTTTTTTTTTTTTTTTTTTACACCAACATGCTGGTGTTGCCCCATACTTTTAATTTTCATAAAAGATCAATGGAAACAAAGAACCCCAAAATTTGTAACACACTTTCTCCCAAGTACGGAAATACCCCCATCTGGGGGCGCACAACAAGGCTCAGGAGTGAGAGTGCACTATGTGCATTTGAGGCCTAAACTGGTGATTTGCACAGGGGTGGCTGCTGATTACAGCGGTTCTGAAATAAACGCAAACAAATAAACACCCACATGTGACCCCATTTCAGAAACTTCCCCACTTATGGAACGTAACAAGGAGTTTAGTGAGCATTTACACCCCACAGGTGTCTGACAGATTTTTGGAACAGTGGTCCGTGAAAATGACAGCCCACTGTTACAAAGCCCACTGTTACAAAGATCTGTCAAATGCCAGTGTGATGTAAATGCTCACTGTACCCCTTTTTTTATGTTCCTTGAGGGGTGTAGTTTTCCAAATAGTATGCCATGTGGGGTGCTTCTCGCTGTTCTGGCACCATGGGGGCTTCCTAAATGAAACATGCCCCCCAAAAACCATTTCAGCAAAATTCGCTTTTCATAAGCCCATTGTTGCTCCTTCCCTTCTGAGCCCTCTAGTGCACCCGCAGATCACTTGAGGAATTTCCTTACTCGAGAGAAATGGGGTTTTGGGGGACATTTTAACCTATTACCCCTTATGAAAATGAAAAATTTGGGGTGACATAAGCATTTTAGTAAAAAGAATTACATTTTTCATTTTAACGTCCAACGTCAAACACTTGTGGGTTGTTAAGGCTCACTGTACCCCTTGTTATGTTCCTTGAGAGATTAAGTTTCCCAAATGGTGTGCCATGTGGGGTGTTTTTCACTGTTCAGGCACCATGGGGGCTTCCTAAATGAGACATGACCCCAAAAACCATTTCAGCAAAATTTGCTTTCCAAAAGCCCAATGTCCATCCGTCCATTCTGAGACCTCTAGTGCACCCGCAGATCACTTTACATCCACGTTTAATATATTTCCTTACTTGAGAGTAATGGAGTTTCAAATTTTGGGGGATATTTTAACCTATTACCCCTTGTGAAAATTAAAAATTTGGGGTAACATCAGCATTTTAGGTAAAAAAATATATATTTTTTCATTTTCACGTCCAACTTTATTGAAAATTTGTCAAACACCTGTGGGGTGTTAAGGCTTACTGTACCCCCTGTTACGTTTCTTGAGGGGTGTAGTTTCCAAAATAGTATGCCATGTGGGGTGTTTTTTGGTGTTCTGGCACCATGGGGGCTTCCTAAATACGACATGGCCACCAAAATCTATTTCAGCAAAATTGCACTACAAATTTTTGGTGGCTTTTTCTCCTTTTACCCCTTATGAAAATGTAAAGTTGGGGTCTACACCAGCATGTTAGTGTATTTTTATTATTTTTTTATACCTCATATGTGGGCGAAAAATGCTCTGCGGGCGCACAACAAGGCTCATGAGTGAGAGTGCACTATGTGCATTTGAGGCCTAAACTGGTGATTTGCACAGGGGTGGCTGCTGGTTACAGTGGTTCGGAAATAAACGCAAACAAATAAACACCCACATGTAACCTCCCACTAATGGAACGTAACAAGGAGTTTAGTGAGCATTTACACCCCACAGGTGTCTGACAGATTTTTGGAACAGTGGTCCGTGAAAATGAAGAATGTAATTTTTCATTTGGACAGCCCACTGTTACAAAGATCTGTCAAACGCCAGTGGGGTGTAAATGCTCACTGTACCCCTTTTTTATGTTCCTTGAGTGGTGTAGTTTTCCAAATAGTATGCCATGTGTTTTTTTTTTCGCTTTTCCGGCACCATGGGGGCTTCCTAAATGAAACATGCCCCCACAAACCATTTAAGCAAAATTTGCTTTCCAAAAGCCCAATGTTGCTCCTTCCCTTCTGAGCCCTCTAGTGCACCCTCAGATCACTTTCATCCTCATATAATATATTTCCTTACTCGAGAGAAATGAGGTTTCAGATTTTGGGGGACATTTTAACCTATTACCACCAAAATTTGGGGTAACAAGCATTTTAGTAAAAAAAATTACATTTTTCATTTTCACGTCCAACTTCCACGCAAAGCTGTCAAACACCTGTGGGGTGTTAAGGCTCACTGTACCCTTTGTTATGTTCCATGAGGGGTGTAGTTTTCAAAATAGTATCCCATGTGGGGTGTTTTTGGCTGCTCTGGCACCATGGGGGCTTCCTAAATGTGATATGCCCCCAAAACACCATTTCAGCAAAATTTGCTCTTTAAAATACCATTGTTGTTCCTTCTCTTCTGAGCCCTCTAGTGCACCCACAGAGCACTTTACATCCACATATGGTGTATTATCTTGCTCGAGAGAAATTGGGTTACAAATTTTGGGGGACTTTTTCTTCTTTTACCCCTTGTAAAAATAAAAAATAAAATATGGGTCTACAAGAACATTTTAGTGTAAAAAATGCAGACTTTGATTTTTCTCCTCCACTTTGCTGCTATTCTTGTGAAACACCTTGTTAAAGTAGAATATGTCATGTAAAACCAATCTCGGAATCAGAATGAAAGGTAAAAGCATCTCAGAGTTATTAATGCTTAAAGTGACAGTGGTTAGAATTGCAAAAAATGCTGATTTGGAGTTACATTGTGTTATTTGAGTGTTCCCTTTATGTTTCTGAGCTGTGTAGTTCTTTGCTTTTGGGATGAAATGAACATAAGAGAACTGATGAAGCAGATTGCCTCACACTATTGTGCCTAACACATGAGATTCCACTTATATCCCTCCAAGTAAACAGGTACCAGCCCATTAATCTAACAGATTTGAAAAACTGGAAGCGCCTGGAAATGTTTTAGATCTAAAAGTTATCACAAATATCATCCGGTCTGGATGAAGCCTCAGGAGCATTTACTGCATTCACAATGAGGACTGAATCCATCAGCCTCATCTCCTGTCCTCTGGGGACCTCTAGTGGTGGTTTGTAGTATAGTTTCCATCTGTCTTCATGTGCTGTATGTAAACTCACTGCCAATCTTCATATCCTATTAACCCCTGCAGTGACCTTTCAGGTGTTTTGTCTTTGATCAGTTCACTTTGTTGTTACATCAGTAATTATTCTATTTAGAAACATTATAATTGAGGCTTTGAAGCGCTAATATTAATCATCTGAACAGAATAGAAAAAATATATAGTTTCCCACCGAGATCTCTCCTGTATCGACGGGATCCCGGTCGGCGGCTGTAACCATCAGTCTGTGCACACGGTTGGTTCCCTGTGTTATTTCATACATTTTATCCTACAGCCCAGTACACACTACTGATCTCCGCACAGCAGCTTTATCCCCTGTACATCTGATCAGAGGAGCCGCATCATCTATTTACTAGATGTTTTATTGATGATTTGTATTTCTGCCTTTTACCATCCAGTGATCCAGTTGTATTTTACCCCTTTTATTTGTTCTCTATTTTTATTACATTGTACATTTATTGTTTATGTGGATATAGAAGAAAGTTACTGTCAGTTCTAGTCCCAGGAAGATCTCATCCCCCATAGACCCCTGATCACACCCAGCAGATTATTACCGCAATAACAATCAGGGGCCGGAGGTCTAGGAGAGAATTTCCCGGACGATCTCTGCAGATCTATAAACGATCAGGTATAATCTCCGTCCATCGTCCTCTCTTCTCACTTTATTCTATCACATTTTATATGGATGAAGAGTAAAAGATCGGGAGAAGCGATCAGCAAGATCGGGAAATCACTGTCCACGAGGAGCCGATAGATACACAATGAACACAAAGTATGGAGCTATAGCTCCGCCCCCAGGCGGCAACAAACGGTTAAATCATCGTTAACCCTTCAGTGACCGCGGTATTTTTTGGTCGTAACAATTTCTGCTCTTTGTTCCCCAACAATCCTCTCTCCTAGACCTCCGGCCCGATTGTTACTGCGGTAATAATCTGCTGGGGGTGATCGGGGGTCTATGGGGGATGAGATCTTCCTGGGACTAGAGATGGCGCAGACCCTCCCTGTAATGTGTCTGATCGATTGTTTCCTGCCCAGTCTGTCTGCGATCAGATCTGATGGTGGGAATATGTATACAGGACCGAACCGATAAGAGATCTGATCGTATCCGGGAGACACAAGGACCTGAATCTCACAATTTGTATAGATGTCCCGGCATCTAAACGGAACCGCAGAAAAGCTACGGGAATCCCGGCGATACCGATCACCACTGTGATACCGATATGTCCGGTCAGTGCAGGAGACACAAACCCCAGACCCGAGACACAATTACTTATTCTGGCGTTAACGTATATATACGGTGCTGATGTAACCAGCAGCCAGATTATGTATCACAGACCGCGATCCCGGAGCAGCACAATATGTACAGTATAAAGCGGCTGCACTGGTATAAACTCGGCCACAAAGAGAATAAAGCTAATTCTAGCAGATAGAAGCTCCAGCTCTATTATAGACAATGTGGCAGCTCTTAGAAGAGCCTTTGGGGTGACAGCATGAGGCGGAGCAGGTTACTTGGCGCTGGTGTACTTGGTGACGGCCTTGGTGCCCTCGGACACGGCGTGCTTGGCCAGCTCTCCAGGCAGCAGCAGGCGCACGGCGGTCTGGATCTCCCGGGAGGTGATGGTGGAGCGCTTGTTGTAGTGAGCCAGGCGGGAGGCTTCCCCTGCGATGCGCTCGAAGATATCGTTGACAAAGGAGTTCATGATGCCCATGGCCTTGGAGGAGATGCCGGTGTCAGGATGGACCTGCTTGAGCACCTTGTACACATAGATGGCATAGCTTTCCTTCCTGGTCTTCCTCCGCTTCTTGCCGTCCTTCTTCTGAGTCTTGGTCACGGCTTTCTTGGAGCCCTTCTTGGGCGCTGGTGCAGACTTGGCGGGATCAGGCATGATGATCACTCACAATCCTTCTTCACTAAAACAGAGAGAATAATGATGCTTCCTCCTCCCACCGCAGCCGTATTTATAGGCAGCCCATGCAAATGAGAAATGCTGTCTGCTCGTTATTCTACAGGAGGAGCAAATCATGTGACCTGTGGGAGCGTCATTAGCCCCGCCCAGTGAATGATTTATTGGTGTTTCTTCAAGTCTCGTCACCATTGGTCGGATTCACATCTACCCAATCACAGGAGCCGAAGGGCGGAGCAGAAACATATAAAAGGCAGCAGAAAGAGAATAACGGTGACATCTCGGAGGAAATTCTCTTGTACTTTTAGAATTCACTTATCGTTATGTCTGGACGCGGCAAACAAGGAGGGAAGGTTCGGGCCAAGGCAAAGACCCGCTCATCCCGGGCAGGACTCCAGTTCCCCGTCGGTCGTGTGCACAGGCTCCTCCGCAAAGGGAACTACGCCGAGAGGGTGGGCGCCGGTGCTCCGGTCTACCTGGCCGCTGTGCTGGAGTATTTAACCGCTGAGATCCTGGAATTGGCCGGTAATGCCGCCCGGGACAACAAGAAGACCCGCATCATCCCCCGTCACCTGCAGCTGGCCGTGCGCAATGACGAGGAGCTGAACAAGCTGCTGGGTGGGGTGACCATCGCCCAGGGAGGCGTCCTGCCCAACATCCAGGCCGTGCTGCTGCCCAAGAAGACCGAGAGCAGCAAAGCGGCCAAGAGCAAGTGATCACCGCTTATCCCAGATCATCCCGAACACCAAAGGCTCTTCTAAGAGCCACCACATTGTCTCCTACAGAGCTGGCGCCGCTGATCTTGTCTGATAAGGATTAGATTTCTTATGACATGTTCTTTATACAGGGGTTATAGTAGAACTGAAGTTTCTTTCATTAACAGTGTGAGACGGATTGGACACCTTCACTTCTGTTTTTCGGCTCTTCAAAAAAAATCTAAAGAAAACTGTTCCTATAGCAGAATGTGAGCCTCCGGACAAGGACAGTTTCCTGCTCACTCCATCCCCGCTACCCTCACTAAGAGGGATGGGTACAGTTTCTACATATGGATTTTTGGGGTGCAGCCAGCCTTTCCCCCGCGCCGCACTTATGCCATCTGCCACCTACCTGTTCTAAGACTACAACTCCCACAGCATGCACTTACAGTGGGGGGCATGCTGGGGGTTGTAGTACTTACAGTGGGGGACATGCTGGGGGTTGTGGCACTTACAGTGGGGGACATGCTGGGGGTTGTGGCACTTACAGTGGGGGACATGCTGGGGGTTGTGGCACTTACAGTGGGGGACATGCTGGGGGTTGTAGTACTTACAGTGGGGGACATGCTGGGGGTTGTGGCACTTACAGTGGGGGACATGCTGGGGGTTGTGGCACTTACAGTGGGGGACATATTGGGGGTTGTAGCACTTACAGTGGGGGACATGCTGGGGGTTGTGGCACTTACAGTGGGGGACATGCTGGGGGTTGTTGCACTTACAGTGGGGGACATGCTGGGGGTTGTAGTCTTAGAACATGTAGCGGGCAGAGGGTGGATTTGCGGCGCAGGTGGGAGAATGCTGAATGTTGTTCTGTTTGTGGTAAACGAGACTGATCGGAGCTGATCTGCCGGTAATGTGATCTCTACGGTGGGGAGTAGCGGATTATTACAGCAGGAAGATCCCCTGAAATATTGTTACATATAATCTGTTGGCTGTAATCTCCCCATGGAGTATAACCCCCATCATTACACGTTTAGGGAAATAATTCATCCCCTTAACCCTCTGTCTGTAGAAGGCTCCGCCCGCACATCATGTTAGAGATCATCGCTCTGTAGAGACTTCTCCGCATCAGCCTCACTAGGATCCCCTCATCTGCTCCTCCGTTTCCCCTCCGCCGCCCTTGTCTTCTCCCTGGACAAAGACAACAACATAGGAATGTAATCACGTGTACAGGGACCAGACAAAGAGCGGGAAATTCAAAATCTCCAATGAATAAACTATCTGGGTTATCGCTCCGCCCACAAAGTTAACCCTTCAGTGTCCTCGTTATTTATGCTCTTCGTTTCCCCTTCATAGCCCATGGTCATGTGTCAGGAGACTGAATCCTTACAGACCGGGGGGGGGGGGGGGGCGCTCTTCTCTAACCCCAGAATATGCACTGCAGTCCCCGGAGCCCCCGGTCACATTACACTGCAGTCCCCGGAGCCCCCGGTCACATTACACTGCAGTCCCCGGAGCCCCCTGTCACATTACACTGCAGTCCCCGGAGCCCCCGGTCACATTACACTGCAGTCCCCGGAGCCCCCGGTCACATTACATTGCAGTCCCCGGAGCGCTCTCTGCTTCACTAGTCCCAATCCCTATATACACTTACATGGTGCACTATAGTAGAGCGCCCCCATATTTAGTCTCCATTCGGGGCTGCATTGACTTTATATTACGTTTACAAGAAATAAGCCCAATAATTATCCGGATGGATAAAACACCATGTGCACAACCTATTATCTAAAGGGTTACATTAACCCCAAATCTCTGGTAAATCAATTGTTTCCTTATGTCTATCCATAGATCGTCTATTTATCACAGCAGTATAAATCGTTACAGTTTATACAGATCAGATACATTGTGTTACAATAGCGACACCTGGTGGTGAGAGCTTTGTATTCTAATCTTTACATGTTACAAAATAGTAACAAGTATTTGTATTTCCCAGGTGCTGATACAAGTTACAGAGACACAAATAGATACAACTATGGATGGTGACTAAGACTTATAATAACACAGCACAATAATTTCAGCTGCTCTTATATCTGGTATAGGATAAACAGGGTGTATAAGTGTCCTAAGGGGATCTAGAACAAATAAATACGTCTGCATTGTCCTCAATATAACATATAATAAAGTGATGTAATATAGAAGGTTTGCATATTAGGGTGAGGAGTAACAGATATTTATCTCCAGGATCCTGAATTATATGATCTCCTTGTTGGAGCTGCGGGGCAGGAGCTGTCACCTCTGACCGGGCTCCGGGGAGTGTTCGGGCCGCCAGGAGAGGAGAGAGATGCCGCAATATAGAACATGATCCGGGGAGAAAGGAGACAGGGATAGCGGGGACCGGAGAGGACAGCGGAGGGAGCGGAGAGCAGTGAGGGGGTCCGAGGGGCTGAAGATGGAAGTAGAGGTAAGGAGCAAGAAGGAGAAAAGTCCGGAGGAAACAGCAGCACCTGGGATCCTCCAGGATTTACTCCAATGGCTGTAAAGTAATAGCCCCGATCAAGATACAATAGATCCCCTATTCTCTGTAGGATTATATCCCCGGATCTCTCGTCTATTATCTTTTGGTCTCCAGCTTCTTATTGTGATTTGTTTTTCCTCCCAGAATATAGTTGCACATGACCTGTATGGATTCCTGTGTATTATTGGGATCATAAAGTGAACATTACAGTGATGTATTACAAGGATGAGAGAGGAAAGACCACATACCGGCCTCTGCACTATTCCTGCCCCTGTTTGTTGTCGTATCCCCTCATTCTCCCGAGGAGTCCGGATAATATTGCTCTTCACCGGGAAACCCGGATCCGAACCTGGAGATATTCAGGCAGCATTGATTAAAATATTGGGTGAATGTTTGTCAATTTGTCCATCGCGGCTTTTTGCTTAGGGATTCGTCACATTCAGTATAAAGGTTGTTGTGTCATCTGCCTTAATACAAACCTAACACTAAATCCTAAATCTAGAATTAATGATATTTATTCTGAAATAAGAAGTATAAATGTCTATTATGATTTAGTGAAAAGCTCCATAGGGTCTTCTTGTCTCTATCTTATACAGCAGGAGGCCGCGGCTGTAACACATAACCTGTCCCTACTGCACAAGTCATATAGTTGTTAGATGTATTAGTTATTATTATATTATTTTTAATATTTTGCAAACACAATCAGACAAGGACATGCAGAATACATTCATACAAAAGTTATTCTACCATTTTTATTACTAGCAGAAGTCCCACACTGAATGAGGATTGGTTGATGAGGTCACATGATCTGTTCCGGCCAATTAACAGATACTTTCCCATTACTGTCAATCTTAATAAGCAATTAGAACGTTCTCTGCTCAATTATAGAGAAACATTCTAATTGCTAATTGAGATTGACAGTTAGGGAATAGTATCCGCCTATTGGCCAGAACAGATCATGTGACTTCATCAGCCAATCCCCATTCAGTGTGGAACATATTAAGATTTGCCCGAGTTGAATACGAAACTATAGTGAATGGAAGAAGGATTTGTGCCGATCTTTCTGGTCACTTACCTGACTGTGTGTACAGCCGCCTCCCTTTTATAATTCGGAATATATGACCCCAATAATACACATGAACCCCCGGTGTCATACGGGTAATGTACAAGCAGTTCCTGTAATGGAGAAACAAATGACAATAGGAACCTAGAGACCATCAGTTACTAGACAAGGGATCCGGAGATATAATAGGAGACAGTATAGATAGGACCTCATTATAGAGATGGCGCCCCCTATACTGTAGCCTCCTGTGTGTAATAGAAGCTCCTGGACACATCAGATCTCCAGCCGCCTCACTCGGTACATGGATAGACCGGGACTGGCTTTATACAATGACCGGAAACAATCGCTGACCCGTCCTCGTGTTATTACAAGGAGGGAGAGGACGGGACAGAATCAAAGAGCGGGAAACTCAAACCCCCGGAGAGGAGCCAAAGAGCGGTCAGTATCCGGCTATAGAACCGCTGGTTATTTTCCCGTTCATTCAATAGGGGGCGCTGTCCTGTTGGTGGTTAATTACAGAATGGTGTCGGCTAGTAATGTATTCTCCGCAGTGTACAGTGTTAGTACAGAACTCCCGGGCAGCGATCATAATCAGGGCCATGTAATGTTACATTCTACGGTCCCTCCACATGTTCAGGGGAAGGAGTCTCCACATCCTATTATATTCATGGCTCTATATAGAATCACATCACCTCCCACCCGAACTGCTACTAGTTTCCCTGTCACTATACACATCGGCCAATAGTCATCTATATGACAGGACACAACTCGGGCCATTGATATTAAGTCCTAGTAAATCCCCAAAACGGGTTCTCTCCTTATACAGCTTCTATAGCCCTTTCATCCCAACCACGTTAACTAGAGATAATAGATTATAATAGATATAATAGACCACTACGACAGATACACAGCAGTGCAGACACAGGGAACTCTAGCTTTTTCCATAGAACATGTGGGCGGCTCTGAGAAGAGCCTTTGGGTTGATGTGATGGAGCCGAGTAGAAGCAGAATTAACCTCCGAAGCCGTAGAGAGTGCGGCCCTGGCGCTTGAGGGCGTACACCACGTCCATAGCGGTGACGGTCTTCCTCTTGGCGTGCTCGGTGTAGGTGACGGCGTCACGGATGACGTTCTCCAGGAAGACTTTCAGGACACCGCGAGTCTCTTCATAGATGAGGCCGGAGATGCGCTTCACACCTCCCCTGCGAGCTAGACGGCGGATGGCAGGCTTGGTGATGCCCTGGATGTTATCCCGGAGCACCTTCCTGTGCCGCTTGGCTCCGCCCTTACCGAGCCCTTTCCCTCCTTTACCGCGTCCAGACATCTTCTCTATGTAGCGAGTAGACTGCAAGATACTGAGTGCGGCAGAGTCCGGCTTATATAGCACAGGAGCGGACCGAGAACAATGGCGACTTCCGGGGCGTTTATTTTACTGAATTTACATTCCTGGCTCCTCCCTCTCCCTCCGCTGATTGGCTGAACACTGTAACGGTCCCTATTTTGAATCTCCCGCTCCTTCTACATTACTCGCAGCTATTAGTTTGCGGCTGGTTACTAATCCGATCCTTCTCAAAATGTAACGAATAATCTTTAGGAGATCTGAGGAGCAGTCAGTCGTCTGCAAGATTTATATTACCAGCGATATCGGCGAGAATCCGGCCAGTGTAGAATAAAGAGGAAAATCTACCGAACACCGTGAGCAGCTGCATTCATGTTACCCGTCAGGTTCAGGTGTTTGCGCACAGCAGAGAAGCAGATAGCGCTTCTGGTCGGTGAGATTCGGTATTGTACAGATCACAGGGGAAATGATTTATATACAATCGATGAGGCGATTATATTGAGTCCCTAGAAGGTGGGATCAATCCCCCCACTCTTTATACTCAGAGGATCTGTCGGTACCGGGCAAAATGGCGACAGCTCCGGGTATTACAGCAGCGGTTCTAGCACGAGGAGCGATGTGAGGGCTTCTGATTAGGTCACTAGGGCTGCTATACACTGAAAGAGTTAATAGACCGCCAGGACAGGACAATGGAGGGATTTAGAAGTGATTTTGTGGCTGAGAAGGAAACATCATAGTGCTGTCTATTAGCGGGACATGCACCGCTGCTGCCTCTACCAGGGATTAAAAGAAAAGCACATTTGGATCGGCCACCAATATTAATATCTTAGGCAATGAAAGGGTTAAGATGACAGGAAACAATTGTTTACCATAATCCTGCGGACCCAGCCCCGGACTCTGTATGAGCCCAAGCGAAGTATCGGGGGATTCAGATCGTTTTGGTCTGAAGAACGATCCATTCACAAGAATCGATCACTCGGGCAGTATTACCAGGTCTACAGGACTGCTCACCCCCGGGCACCAAGACTCTGCACACATTGTACGACGTTATATAAAGCCCCGATATGTGCAATGAGAGTGACCGAGAATAATCGTCCGAGAGCCTAACCCCACGTGTTAATATATGATAGAAGGGGAGAGATCGGAATAATAGATCAGCAGATGATCGGGAATATCACAATCTCGGGTGATCAGTCAATGAACCTCCAGTATCGGGGATATAGCTCTGACCATAGTGTTAACCCTTCAGTGTCCTTGCTGCCTGCCTTGTATTCCTCCTTCATATCCCGATTACTTGTTATATATGTCAGGAGTCTGAAGCCAGCAGTCCTGACCGGAGGGGACCGATCCTCTGTAACCCCCAGAATATACACTGCAGTCCCCATAATACCGGTCACCCCCAGGAACTAATACCGCAGAGGACAATTCTATACCTGCACATTTCCAGCACTGAAAGGGTTTATTCTAGAGAACTATACTGGATCCTGCTTATGAGAACAGGCGGAGAATCGGGACAGAACTGGAGACATTCAGGAATCAGCTCGTTCTATAGATAATTTGGTGGCTCTGATAAGAGCCTTTGTGTTGTATGCGGGTCCCGGGTAGATCTAAGCTCTCTCCCCACGGATCCTGCGGGCCAGCTGGATGTCTTTGGGCATGATGGTGACCCTCTTGGCGTGGATGGCGCACAGATTGGTGTCCTCAAAGAGTCCCACCAGGTAAGCCTCGCTGGCCTCCTGCAGGGCCATGACCGCCGAGCTCTGGAAGCGAAGATCAGTCTTGAAGTCCTGGGCGATCTCTCTTACCAGGCGCTGGAAGGGGAGCTTCCGGATCAGCAGCTCGGTGGACTTCTGATATCGGCGGATCTCACGGAGAGCCACTGTACCTGGACGGTAGCGGTGAGGCTTCTTCACCCCACCAGTGGCGGGAGCGCTCTTCCTGGCGGCCTTAGTAGCCAGCTGCTTGCGGGGAGCTTTCCCTCCGGTGGATTTACGCGCGGTCTGCTTGGTCCTGGCCATGATTCTCTATAGACAAGTCAGTAAGAAGTGATCGGGAGAGGAAAGAGCAGAACAGTTATAGTCCTGGCCTCATCGTGATTGGATAAAGTAAGCCACACCCCCTACATCCCATTGGCTGATTCATATAAAGCTGAGCCCGCCAAAACACATGGGGCGTCAGCCATCGATCTTTGTTCAGAAGAGGCGGGGCCCATCCTGGCCCTATTCGGTCCTGCCTGCGGACAGACGTAACTCCAAGTAATAGCGCCCTCCCCCGTGTCCCCTCAGACATGACGCGGTGCAGTATTCCGAGTGTTCAGATTGTCTGCCGCTCTCCCATATATAGGCTATTCGTGACTGCATGGCTTTATATAGTAATAAGACTAAGCAGCCCAATAACCCTCAGAATAGGGAAAATACAGGGTTACATTCACCCCCAAATCTCTGGTAAATCAGTTTCCGTAATCCCGTCTATCCATAGAGCGTCTATTTATTAAAGCAGTGTAAATCCTTACAGTTTATACACAGGAGATACATTGTGTTACAATAGCGACACCTTGTGGTGAGAGATTTATATAACCTTTTATGTTGCCGATTTGTATCAAGGAGATATTTTCGCCAAGCGCTGACACTATCAGTGTTACAGCAGAACATCCTCAGTTCAGTGTTCATAAGGGGATCTAGAAGTAAAGGCAGATGCATTGTGATTTATATAACAATATAATAAAGTGATGATAATATAGAAGGGATTTATATCACTATCATAACTATATATCCAGGGTGATATCCGGGCGGTGATCATACAGCTCTGTCTGGAGGAGGTGGTGGCTCTGAAAAGAGCCTTTGTGGGATAAGTACAGGACGAGGCTCCCGATTATTTCTTAGTCGCGCTCTTCTTGGCTTTAGTCACCTTCTTAGCCGGGCTCTTGGCAGCTTTGGGTTTGGCCGCCTTCTTAGCCGGGCTCTTGGTCACCTTCTTGGGAGCAGCCTTCGGCTTCTTGGGGCTCTTGGCCGCTGCAGGCTTCTTGGCTTTCTTCGGGCTCTTGGCCGCTGCAGGCTTCTTGGCTTTCTTCGGGCTCTTGGCCGCGCTCGGAGCCTTCTTTGGCTTCTTAGGGGATTTGGTCGCTTTCTTAGCTGCTGCAGGCTTCTTGGCCGCAGCCGCCGGCTTCTTCTTGGCCGCCTTGTCCTTAGTCTCCAGCTGGTTCTTGTTGATCTTGAAGGATCCGGAGGCGCCGCTGCCTTTCACCTGGAGCAGGGTTCCCTTGGTCACCAGCCCCTTGATGGCCAGCTTCAGGCGGCTGTTGTTCTTGTCTACATCGTATCCTCCGGCAGCCAGAGCCTTCTTCAGGGCGGCCAGAGACACCCCACTGCGCTCCTTAGAGGCGGACACGGCTTTAACGAGCAGCTCGGACACGCTGGGACCGGAGGGTTTGTGGCTTTTCTTAGCGCCCCCTGCGGCTGATTTCTTCGGCTGCTTCTTGGACTTTGCGGCCGGATCGGCGGGAGGAGCGGCGGCTGGTGCGGTTTCTGCCATAGTTTATCGCTGCCGTCTATAACAATAAAAATACTGCGGAAGAGAAATATAGATTGCGGAGCTGCTGGCGACTCTTATATAGTCAGTGGCTGCGCTCTGATTGGCTGCTGAGCTGCCATTTTCATGAGCTGTTATTGGCTGACACAGAGCACAGGCCCCGCCCCATTCTGTCTGGTCCCTAAGAATTAAACAACCTACTTCTCATTATACCAGATAGGAGAACAGATACAATTGTTGTGTTGTGTAAATATAAGCTTTAGTAACCAACCATAGTTGTTGTATCTATTTGTAACAATTGTATCAGCCTTTGGGGAAATAGAAATACTCGATGTTACAATTTGGTAACATGTAAAGATTAGAGTATAAAGCTCTCACCAGCAGGTGTCGCTGTTGTAACAGTCACTTATTGATTTCTCAGAGATTTAGGAGTAAATGTAAATCCTCTAGGTAATAGGTTGTGCACATCGTGTTTTACCCAACCTGAGAATTATTGCGATTATTTTCTCTTATGATATATTAATGCTACAGCAGCCCCCCAGATGTAGAATGAATATGGGGGCGCTCTCCTGTACTGCGCCATGTATATAGGGATAGGAATAGTTCTCTGAGGACGTATATTGTCAGCATTCAGATGTCTGTACAGGAGCAGCCGGTAATCAGTGTGAACACCCGAGATGCGGCACCGCGTTATGTCTGAGAGGACACGGGGGAGGCTCCCGGGATTGTTCTCTGCGGTTAACTCTTTCAGTGCTGAGAACTGTGCAGTTATGTAGGATGGTGTCATGTGACTGGGTATGGTCGGATCTGTGCTCTGGGGATAGAGAGGAGCGATCCCCTCGGTCAGCACTGCTGGCTTCAGTCTAATGACAACTGTGACCGCTGACCGACAGACATAAGGAGGACACTGAAGGGTTAACTGTGTGGGCGGAGCTATAGCCCCGATACTGGAGGATCATTGGCTGATCATCGGAGATCATGTGATTGTGATATTCCCGATCTTCTGCTGATTTATTATTCCGATTTCTCCCCTTTTATCATATAATAACACGTGGGGTCAGGACGGGGTCAGGCTCTCGAACGATTATTCTCGGTCAATCTCATTGCACACATCGGGGTTCCATATAATGAGAAGCGGGAAAATAGCGGAGAGGATTGTTGGGGAACAAAGAGCAGAAATTGGCACGACAAAAAAATGCCGCGGGCACGGAAGAGTTAACAATGATTTAACCGTTTGGTGCCTCCTGGGGGCGGAGCTATAGCTCCATACTTTTTGTTCATTGTCTGTTTATCGGCTCCTCGTGGATCCTGATCTTCCGATCTTACTGATCGCTTCTCCAGATCTTTTACTCTTCATCCATATAAAATGTGATAGAATAAAGTGAGAAGAGAGTAATGGACGGATATTATACCTGATCGTTTATAGATCTGCAGAGATCGTCCGGGAAATTCTCTCCTAGACCTCCGACCCCTGATTGTCATTGCGGTAATAATCTGCTGGGTGTGATCGGGGGTCTATGGGGGATGAGATCTTCCTGGGACTAGAACTGACAGTAACTTTCTTATATATCCACATAAACAATAAATGTACAATGTAATAAAAATAGAGAACAAATAAAAGGGGTAAAATACAACTGGATCACTGGATGGTAAAAGGCAGAAATACAAATCATCAATAAAACATCCAGTAAATAGATGATGCGGCTCCTCTGATCAGATGTACAGGGGATAAAGCTGCTGTGCGGAGATCAGTAGTGTGTACTGGGCTGTAGGATAAAATGTATGAAATAACACAGGGAACCAACCGTGTGCACAGACTGATGGTTACAGCCGCCGACCGGGAGCCCGTCTATATAGAAGAGTCCTGGGGTCAAGCTGTTCAGGCGATTATTTAGCGCTTCAATTATAAGGTTTCTAAAGAAAATAATTTCTGATTTAACCACAAATTGATTTTAAATTGATCAAAGGCAAAACACCTGAAAGTTCACTGCAGGGGTTAATAGGAAATGAAGATTGGCAGTGAGTTTACAGCACATAAAGAGAGATGGAAACTATACTACAAACCACCACTAGAGGTCCCCAGAGGACAGGAGATGAGGCTGATGGATTCAGTCCTCATTGTGAATGCAGTAAATGCTCCTGAGGCTTCATCCAGACCGGATGGTTGTAGCTTCAGTGGCGTTGCCACCCGGGTGGGGGGGTGCGGCCCGCACAGGGTGACACCAACCTAATGGGGTGACACAAAGACGCTCCGCAGCATCCCCCACCCGGCCTTCACGGTGCGCCCGTCCGTAAACATGTTTGCATGTTTTTATATAGGAAAAGTGGGTGATTTGAACTTTTAACATGGAAGGGGTTAATGCAGCGGTCTTCAAACTGTGGCCCTCCAGATGTTGCAAAACTACAATTCCCAGCATGCCCGGACAGCCAACGGCTGTCCTGGCATGCTGGGAATTGTAGTTTTGTAACATCTGGAGGGGCACAGTTTGAAGACCACTAGGTTAATGTGTGTCTTTCAAACTTTTATTAAAACTTTTCTATTTTATTTATTTCTTTAATGATTCCTCCTATAAGTGTTATAAAGTGTAGATTCCTCAGACAGATGAATAGAGTTCTATTGATCTCTATTAATCTGTGTGCTCTGTGATCCATTGATAGAGCCTGGTCCAGCCAGGATCTATCAATGACAGAGCTTGGACTGGAGGAAGCAGTGGTCAGTCCTCCGACTACCTCCATAGTGGATGCCCCCCCTGCGATCGCGCTGCGGGGGGGGGGGGCATCCACCCCACTAGCCCACCAGGGAGCATTCACATCTCCCTTTAGACGCCTCTGTCAGCTTTGACAGCGGTGATCTAAAGGGTTAATAGCCAGCAGCGGTGATCGCCGCATGCTGGCTATTAGCGGCGGCCTCTGGCTACTGAGAACAGCCAGGGGTCTGCAGAGTATGGAGCGGGCAGGAATCCTGAGCCCGTTCCATACATACTGCAGAGCGCCGCAAGCATCTCCCCATGCAGACACGCCTCCTCCCCTCAGCTCTCCGAAGCTACAGCTGGGGGGAGTGAAGGCAAAGGACGCAGGTCTGCACGGGGAGCAAGAAGCCACGCCCCCTCATCTCCCCCCGCACGTCTGCAGAGCAGGGGAGAGGAGACATACACAGCTTCTCATCTCCCCTGCTCTGCTTCGGCTTACACAGGCTGCAGAGTATGGAGCGGGCAGGAGTCGGGTGCCCGCTCCATACAGACTGCAGATCGTCACCGCCGCTGCCGCACTTGTCAGGTCTGGCCCTGCTTGCCCGAAGCCGGGCTAAGGGCCGGACAAATTCACCTGCCCGGCGCCCAAAACTGCTAGTCCCGGGCGTCGGGCGATAGAAATTCCACATCCCAGCTATAGAGAAGACGTCACCTGTAGTCACTGATATCATTGTGTATTCTCCTCACTATAGAGAAGACGTCACCTGTAGTCACTGATATCATTGTGTATTCTCCTCACTATAGAGAAGACGTCACCTGTAGTCACTGATATCATTGTGTATTCTCCTCACTATAGAGAAGACGTCCCCTGTAGTCACTGATATCATTGTGTATTCTCCTCACTATAGAGAAGACGTCCCCTGTAGTCACTGATATCATTGTGTATTCTCCTCACTATGTCCTATCAGAGCTGTAGTCGCTTGTCAGTTCTACAGTTAGGTCAATGAAACTACAACTCCCAGCATAACCTCACCACTGCTCAAAGGGGTACTCTATTGGAAAACATTTTTTTTTTTTTTTTTTTTTTTTTATCAACTGGTGCTACAAAGTTAAACAGATTTGTAAATTACTTCTATTTAAAAATCTTAATCCTTCCAGCACTTATTATCTGCTGTATAAGAGATTCACAGGAAGTTATATTCTTTTTTAATTTCTTTTCTTGGACAGAGGTGTCAGCACAGAGCACTGTGGTCATGTCAAGAACTGTCCATAGTAGGAGCAAATCCCCATAGTAAACCTATCCTGCTCTGGACAGTTCCTGATATTGATAGGTGTCAGCAAATAACACTGTGGTCAGACTGGAAAGAACTACACAACTTCCTGTGGAGCATACAGCAGCTTATAAGTACTGTAAGGATTAAGATTTTAAATAGAAGTAATTAAAAAATCTGTTTAACTTTCTTGCACCAGTTGATCTAAAAGTAAATGTTTTCCAGTGGAGTACCCCTTTAAGTAATTCTGGGAGCTGTATATTTAAATGGTGAAAACTTCTTTAACACTTTCCAATTCTGTGGCAACTGGTATATCTGATTAACCCCTTAAGGACCAAGGACGTACTGGTACGTCCTTGGTCCTGCTCTTCTGATATAACGCGAGGTTACACAGTAACCCCGCGTCATATCACGGCGGGCCCGGCATCAAAGTGAAGCCGGGACCCGCCTCTAATAGCGCGCAGCGCCGATCGTGGCGCCGCGCGCTAATAACCCTTTAGCCGCGCGCTCAGAGCTGAGCCGCGCGGCTAAAAGTGAAAGTTCCCGGCTAGCTCAGTCGGGCTGTTCGGGATAGCCGCGGCTAATCGCGGCATCCCGAACAGCTGACAGGACAGCGGGAGGGCCCCTACCTGCCTCCTCGCTGTCCGATCGCCGAATGACTGCTCAGTGCCTTAGATCCAGGCATGAGCAGTCATGCGGCAGAATCGTTGATCACTGGTTTCTTATGAGAAACCAGTGATCAGCATAGAAGATCAGTGTGTGCAGTGTTATAGGTCCCTATGGGACCTATAACACTGCAAAAAAAAAAGTGAATAAAGATCATTTAACTCCTCCCCTATTAAAAGTTTGAATAAGTTTCCAATAAAAAAAAAAGTGTAAATAAAAATAAAAATAAACATATATGGTATCACCGCGTGCGGAAATGTCCGAATTATAAAAATATATCATTAATTAAACTGCTCGGTCAATGGCGTGAGCGCAAAAAAATTCCAAAGTCCAAAATAGTGCATTTTTGGTCACTTTTTATATAATTTAAAAATTAATAAAAAGCGATCAATAAGTCCTATCAATGCAAAAATGGTACCGTTAAAAACTTCAGATCACGGCGCATAAAATGAGCCCTCAAACCGCCCCATAACCGGAAAAATAAAAAAAGTTATAGGGGTCAGATAATGACAATTTTAAACATATTAATTTTACTGCATGTAGTTATGATTTTTTCCAGAAGTTCGAAAAAATCAAACCTATATAAGTAGGGTATCATTTTAATCGTATGGACCTACAGAATGCATATCAGGTGTCATTTTTACCGAAAAATGTACTACGGAGAAACGGAAGCCCCCAAAAGTTACAAAACAGCGATTTTTTTTTCAATTTTGTCGCACAATGATTTTTTTTCCCGCTTCACCGTAGATTTTTGGGCAAAATGACTGACGTCATTACAAAGTAGAATTGGTGGCGCAAAAAATAAGCCATCATATGGATTTTTAGGTGCAAATTTGAAAGAGTTATGATTTTTTAAAGGCAAGGAGCAAAAAACGAAAATGCAAAAACGGAAAAACCCCTGTTCCTTAAGGGGTTAATATACTGGAATTTCTCACAATGCGCTACAACAGTGGTGTCTGTCACAACAGGCTAAAAACTTACTGGGGGGAGGGGGTAGGTATGGGGGTGACACCCTTTTCTACACCACCGGGTGACACCAACCCTAGCAACGCCACTGTGTAGCTTTATAACTTTTAGTTATATATCAGACAGGAGGCTCATATCTTATGCATTATTCTTTCTTTAATAATGCCCATAGCAGAACACTTTTGGTATTCAATTTAATAAAAGAAAAAACTTCAAACTACAACTCCCAGCAGTCCTAGGGCCACAGTAGTCACTCCTCCTCCGTAGCCCCTATATAAGGACTGCCCCCATATAGGTCTTCCTCTTTCTTTCTGCTCATGGCAGACCCAAGATAAGTGTACTCCATATTCAATAATTATACTTTCTGTAACCTCTATTCCTATAAGTGATGTTACTCTATAGGTGATATATTCCATAGGTGATATTATTTTATAGGTTACTGTAGTAATACCTCTTCTTTTACCCTCTGTACTTCTTCCCAGCGCCGGTTTACCCCGATTCTGGGCTCCTTTTCTCCCTGTCGCCGCTCCGGCGTCTTCCGTTACTCCTGCGATTAGATCGCGATCTCCCCTCCCCCCCCCTCTTTTTTCGCCATTTTGCGCTTCTCCTCTTCTCCGAGTTCGCGCGCGCGGGCTGGGGGCGGGGTTTTCTCCTTCCTGGCTGGCCGCTTTCACTGCGGCCGGCGCTCAGTAAAGGGGCGGCACCTCCGCGATCTGCGATCTCCTATTAGGACTCAGAGGAACGTAGTCTCGCGAGACTTCGTCCCCTGAGTGTAAAACTCCGGGCTCCCCTCCCACCGCACGACAGTGCTTCGCCTGCGGTGTGGAGGATCGGAACCCGGTACTGTGTCTCAGTAGGTAGTGTAGTTGCCCCACACACGTTGTCTCCCTGTGGATCGGAATTTATTCCGCCTCCGTGTATATTAGGCATACTTACTCCTTAGTTCTCTACCTTAGTCTCCCCTCTTTTTAACACTTCTGTTATCATGGCTGAGGAACCTTCACCTGCCCCTCTCAGAAGTGAACCCCTCTCTCTGGACTCGGCACATTTTATGTCCGCCACCCAGATTCAGGACCTAATTAACAGGTCGGTCCAAGCAGCCCTGGCCTCCTCCATGTTGCCCTCTGGCCCGCATCAGCCGGGTCCCCATGCCCCAGTCCCTTCTCTTCACGGTGGAGAGCCACAGATAAAGAAGGGCAAAGCTTCCCATAAAAGGAAGCATACCTCTGACTCCCCGGCAGGGGAAGATAATAATATGCTCCAGACAGTCCCTACCCCGGTCTGTCAACCCCAGCATGCTTCAGACTCCGCTCGACCCCTGGGCCTCAGGGAGTTACATGGCAAGAGGCATAAGTCCGCTAGGCGGGCAAAACCCGACTCATATGTGGACTCCTCTACTGAGGATTCTTCGGGTTCTTCCAATGAGTCTGAGGACTACGAGTCCAATCCCAATATTGAAGAAGATGCTGGGGATACGGCGCTCGACACCGACGCCAACCCTGCCACGCAGGGCAAGGTTATCCTAGATGCCCTAGGAGAGCCCCTGTTCCACCCAGACGCAATCTCTCACCCGAGATCAGGCGACTGGTCACCACTCCCCCATGTGGCCCAATATGTAGAACTCTGGGCACGCAAATCTCTAGATAGGTCCAGCCGTAATAAGCTGAGGGCCGAATGCCCTAGACCTTTTATCCCCAATAGAGTGGTGGACACCCCTGAGGTGGATCCTATCCTGATGAAGTATCTATTGAAATCAGGTAAATTCACCAAGAAGGGCATAGAGCGCTCCTTCAAAACTATACAGGAGCGTATCCTCGATTTAATGGGTCCCCTCACTAAAATCCTAAACTTAGCGGAGCACGCTGCTGCAACGGACGAACCCGTGGACGTCCGTCAGCTCCGTGGGTGGGCTCAGAGAGCCATTTGCCTGACAGGTACTGCTAATACCACCTGCTCAGTTGAGAGGCGCCGGTCGATCCTTATGCGCCTCGACCCTCAACTGTCCCACCTGGCCGAGACCGAACCGGGTCCCTCGGCAGCAGGCATGCTTTTTGGGGACAGTCTGATGAAAGACGTCAATAGATTCGTTGGCCTCTTTACGGGCTTAGATAAGGCCCAAAATTCCTTGAAAAAATCGGGGTCCACTAAAATTTTTCCCCGGGCCGGCAGAAGTAGAGGCCGATCTGCCGGCCGTTCTGCTCCCTACAGGCCACAGGGCAGAGCCTTCGCCCAATACCAATATCCACAGACCCCCCCCTTCATACACAGTACCCGTGGTTCAACCATCACCATTCTTCCCTCCTCGAGGCCGTCCCTGGAGAGGTCGTGGCGGACGTGGATACCCCAGTTCTCGCCATTCTACCGGTGAGTGTACCTTCTACTCCTCAGTCTCACATACCTGTGGGGGGTCGACTGATGTATTTTTCCCACGCCTGGTCTGCGATTACAGCAGACGCATGGATTCTTCAGACAGTGGGGGGATTTCACATAGAATTCCAATCCTTGTCGATGCTGGGTGTCATCCCACCTCCTATTCACTTTTCCGACCAAAACGTTGCCCTCATAGACAACGAGGTACAGGATCTCCTGTTCAAGCATGCGATCGTGGAATCCAACCCGTCTTCCCTAGGGTTCGTAAGCAACCTCTTCCTCGTGAAGAAGAAAGGGGGCGGCTATCGTCCGGTCATAAACCTACGAGACCTAAACAAACATGTCACGTATCGCCATTTCAAGATGGAGGGAATCCATTCCCTCCGGGACCTCCTGATGCCAGGAGACTGGCTGGTGAAGGTGGACTTGAAGGACGCCTACCTCACCGTCCCCATTCACCCAGAGTCACAACAGTTCCTCCTTTCCTTTGGAAAGGCCGCATGTGGCAATTTACCTGCCTCCCGTTCGGCCTATCGTCCGCCCCGTGGTGTTTCACCAAACTGATGAAACCGGTGGTAGCGGCTCTGAGGAGCAGGGGGGTTCGTCTGATCATTTACTTAGACGACCTTCTCATCATGGCCCATTCCAAATCTCAGGCTTCCCTTCACATGTCATGGGCGATATCACTACTACATTCTCTGGGCTTCATAATCAACCGAGAAAAATCGGTCCTGACTCCAAGTCAGGAGATGGAATTCCTGGGTTTCTTGGTGGACACCAATCGCGCACTGCTGCGACTTCCCAAGTCCAAATTAGCCCTGATCCGCAAAGAAATCAGGGCAGTTTTGCGCAAAGGTTGCTTGTCTTTACGGATTCTGGCACGACTGGTGGGTCTCCTGGCGGCTTCCATACAAGCCATCTTTCCGGCCCCCTTGCACTACCGAGCCCTTCAGAGGCTCAAGATCTTACATCTACGCCAGGGCCTCAGATACGCGGACAAGGTACCCCTTTGTCCGGCTGCTATTGAAGAGTTACACTGGTGGCTTCGACATGCCGTCGAGTGGAACGGCAAAGCCATCTTCCATCCTTACCCAGACGTCATCATAGAGTCGGACGCGAGCCGACTTGGCTGGGGCGCCCGATGCGGGGAGGTTTCCACCGGGGGGACCTGGTCCGTCAAGGAGATCGATCTGCATATCAATGCATTGGAGCTTCTGGCAGCATATTTTGCAGTCAAGAGTTTCATGCCTCGTTCGTCCAATTGTTGTGTGTTACTACGCATGGACAACGTGGCGGCGGTCCAATACATCAACCGTTTGGGGGGCACCAGGTCCAAGATCCTGGCGGATCTTGCCAAAGACTTCTGGCATTTTTGCCTGGCCCGCAACATTATCCCGGTAGCGGAGTACATTCCAGGGGTCTCCAATACGGTGGCCGATTGGAACTCTCGCTATCTCATCGATTCCAGCGACTGGCGGCTGGATCGCTCCATCTTCCTGCAACTACGGCAACTGTGGGGCCCGTTGCAAGTGGACCTTTTCGCGTCCCGCCTCAATCGGCAACTGCCCCGCTTTTTCAGCTGGAGACCGGACCCAGAGGCATCTGCGGTAGACGCTCTCCGCCTCGTCTGGCCGACGGGAACGCATTATGCTTTTCCTCCCTTTCAGTTGATCCCCCGGGTTCTCCTACATGCGACGAACCAGAGAGCGACGGTTGTGCTGATCACTCCTTGGTGGCCGACGCAACCATGGTTCCCCCTCCTTCTGGGGATGGCCGTGGATTATCCCAGAGTGCTACCCCACTTTCCACACCTTGTCACCAACCCGACCGGGGATCTCCATCCTCTGGTAATGGAAGGCAAACTACCTCTCCTAGCGTGGTTGGTTTCGGGGTCTCAGACGCGGATCACGACCTTTCAAAATCAGCTAGGGATCTCCTCGCCCTGGCCTGGGCCCCCGGGACTAGATCGGCTTATCGATCAGCCTGGAGGCTCTGGGTTCGTTGGTGTGATCAATGGCAGGTTGATCCCGTACATGCACCTGTGTCTGTAGTGGTGAACTACCTGGCAGATTCTTTTGAATCTGGCAAGTCCTACAGTTCCATTAATGTATACCGATCGGCTATTGCGGCTTACCATTGCCCTGTGGACTCCCTACCGATCGGCAAACACCCGCTGGTTTGTAGACTTTTGCGCGGCATAAAATTTCAACGTCCCCCTAAGCCTAGGTATCATTCGACCTGGGATGTCTCCAGGTTGCTCGATATGTTTGCTTCATGGACAGACAATGACGACCTCTCCCTGAAAATGTTGTCATATAAGTTGACGGTCCTTCTTTGTTTGGTGTCCATCAAACGTGTCTCCGACGTGAAGGCTTTGGACGTCTCTAGACGACAATTTTCGCCTCAGGGAGTGAAATTCTCGGTGGTCCGTAGGACCAAGACGGGTATTCATTCGGTTTTTTTATCCGTTTTTTCCTGCGCATCCGAAGCTTTGCGTTGTTCGTTGCCTACAGGCGTACGAATCACAGACGGCGGATCTGCGCTCTCCGGATTCCCCTCAGCTCCTCGTCTCTTATGTCAGACCCCATCTTCCAGTTGCCTCCGCTACTCTAGCGCGTTGGGTACGTTCCGCCATGGACATGGCGGGTATTGATATATCTCTGTTCGGAGCTCACTCGTCCAGGGGCGCTATGGCTACGAAGATAGTCACAGCAGGGGGCTCCCTCTCCGACTTATTGATGGCGGCTGATTGGTCTTCAGAGACCACCTTCCGTCAGTTCTACTTCAGACCGGAGGACCACGTGTCTGTCAGTCTTATAATGCTCTGGCTGTTTATTGTTTCTCTGTCATAACTAGTTGTTAGCTTCGAACTTGCATAAGATATGAGCCTCCTGTCTGATATATAAATCGAGATTTTCCTAGCTTGTGACGGAAAATATTAGTTATATGAAGACAGGAGGCGAGTATCTTCCCTCCCTACCCACCCTATTACGACTTTTGTTCTCTTTACAGGATATTGAACGCAAAGGCAGTGTTCCTGAGTTTGGTTGACCGGTCGTTTTCCGGCTGTTTGGTTTCTCTACGGTCCCCGTTGGGACGAAGTTGGGTTTTCCCTGCCATCTAGGCTTCTGCTGCCCGAGGTCGAAGGACCGAGTGTTCGCGAGCAACTGTGGATGTCTGGATAAAGTCGTTTTGTGCGGTTCTGATTCGCATGAAGAAAGAGGAAGACCTATATGGGGGCAGTCTTTATATAGGGGCTACGGAGGAGGAGTGACTACTGTGGCCCTAGGACTGCTGGGAGTTGTAGTTTGAAGTTTTTTCTTTTATTAAATTGAATACCAAAAGTGTTCTGCTATGGGCATTATTAAAGAAAGAATAATGCATAAGATACTCGCCTCCTGTCTTCATATAACTAATATTTTCCGTCACAAGCTAGGAAAATCTCGATATCTAAAACATTTTCAAGGCTTCAGTTTTTGAAATCTGTTACATTTTTGGGCTGGTACCTGTTTAATTGGAGGGATTTAAGTGGTATTGGGGCTTATCTCATGTGTTGGGCACAATGGGGGAGATTTATCAAAACCTGTACAAAGGAAAAGTTGACCAGTTGCCCATAGCAACCAATCAGATTGCTTCCTTCATTTTGCAGAGGCCTTGTTAAAAATGAAAGAAGCGATCTGATTGGTTACTATGAGCAACTGGGCAACTTTTCCTCTGGACAGGTTTTGATAAATCTCCCCCAATGGCGTGAGGCACTCTGCATTTTGGATTAAATCAACATAAGAGAGCTGATGAAGCAAACAACTACACTGCTCAAAAAATAAAGGGAACACGTAAACAACACAATGTAACTCCAAGTCAATGACACTTCTGTGAAATCTCACTGTCCACTCAGGAACAACACTGATTGACAATCAATTTCACATGCTGTTGTGCAAATGGAACAGACAATAGGTGGAAATTATAGGTAATTAGCAAAACACCCCCAATAAAGGAGTGGTTCTGCAGGTGGTGACCACAGGCCACTTCTCCGTTCCTATGCTTCCTGGCTGATGTTTTGGTCACTTTGAATGCTGGCGGTGCTTTCACTCTAGTGGTAGCATGAGATGGAGTCTACAGCCAACACAAGTGGCTCAAGTAGTGCAGCTCACCTAGGATGGCACATCAATGCGAGCTGTGGCAAGATGATTTGCTGTGTCTGTCAGTGTAGTGTCCAGAGCATGGAGGCGCTACCAGGAGACAGGCCAGTACATCAGGAGATGTTGAGGAGGCTGTAGGAGGGCAACAACCCAGCAGCAGGACTGTTACCTCTGCCTTTGTGCAAGGAGGAGCAGGAGGAGCACAGCCAGAGCCCTGCGAAATGACCTCCAGCAGGCCACAAATGTGCATGTGTCCACTCAATCGGTCAGAAACAGACTCCATGAGGGTGGTATGAGGCCCGATGTCCACAGGTGGGGGTTGTGCTTACAGCACAACACCGTGCAGGATGTTTGGCATTTGCCAGAGAACACCAAGATTGGCAAATTTGCCACTGGCACCCTGTGCTCTTCACAGATGAAAGCAGGTTCACACTGAGCACATGTGACAGATGGGACAGAGTCTGGAGATGCCGTGGAGAATGTTCTGCTGCCTGCAACATCCTCCAGCATGACCGGTTTGGCGGTGGGTCAGTAATGGTGTGGGGAGGCATTTCTTTGGGGGCTGCACAGCCCTCCATGTGCTTACCGAGATGAGATCCTCAGACCCCTTGTGAGACCATTTGCTGGTGCGGTTGGCCCTGGATTCCTCCTAATGCAAGACAATGCTAGACCTCATGTGGCTGGAGTGTGTCAGCAGTTCCTGCAAGAGAACGGCATTGATGCTATGAACTGGCCTGCCCGTTTCTCAGACCTTAATCCGATAGAGCACATTTGGGACATGATGTCTTTCTCCATCCACCAACGCCACGTTGCACCACAGACTGTCCACCACCTCATCAGGAACATTCCCAGGCATTGTAGAGAGGTCATACGGGCACATGGAGGTCACACACACTACAGAGCCTCATTTTGACTTGTTTTACGAACATTACATCAAAAGTTGGATCAACCTGTAGTGTGGTTTTCCACTTTTATTTTGAGTGTGACTCCAAATTTATCAACCCATGGAGGTCTGGATATGGTTATACGGTTACAAAAATACCCAATTTATGTAGGTTTTATTTTATTATACTACTTAAAAAAAAAATTATAACTACATGCACCAACATTTGTACGTTTAAAATTGTCATCTTCTGACCCCTATAACTTTTATTTTTATTTTTTTTTCCATATACGGTGATGTGTGAGGGCAAATTTTTTTGTGTGCAGTTGTCTGTAGTTTTTATCGGTATCATTTTTGTTTTGATGGGACTCCCTCAAGACCCCCAAGGTGCTACACAGCAGTTTACGGCTTACTTTTGGCCACAAACAGAGACTGCTGATCTCCCGCTACAGACGCGGCCTGTTACCGCCTTACCTCAGGCCGTGGCAGGTTACCCACTCACTTTCTCTGGTCATCACGTACGCCACACTGGAGACACGGCGGCACTCTCATCTGCTGTCTGAAGCCCTACACCACTCACCCCTGCCGCCACAAAAGCCCATCAGAGCCCATAATGAATAGCTCCTGGGAAGATTTCCCCTCTGAGGCACCGGCACACCGCTGATGTGGTCAGGGCCAACGTTAGAGCGGGGAAAACCAGGCAATTGCCTAGGGCCCCCATCCCCCAGGGGGGCCCCTGCTAGCTGCTCAGTAGCGGATCAGCAGCCCGCTGCAGCCCGGTCGTGGCCACTTTAAAACAGTGGTGGGCCCGGACACTTCTCCTGTTTTTTCTATTTTTTCATATTTCCTTACCTGGCTGCGCTCGGCAGGCTCAGGTAATGCGGCGGATCTTGTGGGCTGTGTGGATAATATGACGAGTGACGTCTGCTGCCGCCTCCTCTGCGTGGCGTCAGGGGCGTCACTCCTGCCGAGCACGGCCATGTAAGGAAATATGAAAAATAGAAAAAGCAGGGGGAGAGGGGGGGACCTAATGTGTGGGAACTTTACTGCCAACCTAATGTGGGGGAACTATACTGCCAACCAAATGTGGGGGAACTATACAGCCAACGTAATGAGGGGGGACTATACTGCCTACCTAATGTGGGGGGAACTATAATGCCTACCTAATGTGGAGGGAACTATACTGCCAACATAACGTGTGGGAACTATACTGCCAACCTAATGTGGGGGAACTATACTGCAAACCTAATGTTGGGGAACTATACTGCCTACCTAATGTGGGGGGGGGGACTAAACTGCCAACATAATGTGGGGGAACTATACTGCCTACCTAATGTGGGGGAACTATACTGCCAACCAAATGTGGGGGAACTATAATCTAATGTGGGGGGAACTACACTGCCAACCTAAAGTGGGGGAACTATACTGCAAACATAATGTTGGGAAGCTATACTAGCAACCTAATGTGGGGGACTACAACCTAATTTGGGGAAACTGTACTGTCTACCTATTTTGGGGGAACTACAACCTAATTAATGTGGGGGAACTATAATGCCTACCTAATGTGAAGGGAACTATAATGCCTACTTAATGTGGAGGGAACTATAATGCCTACCTAATGTGGAGGGAACTATAATGCCTACCTAATGTGGAGGGAACTATAATGCCTACCTAATGTGGAGGGAACTATAATGCCTACCTAATGTGGAGGGAACTATACTGCCAACATAACGTGGGGGAACTATACTGCAAACCTAATGTGGGGGAACTATACTGCAAACCTAATGTGGGGGAACTATACTGCAAACCTAATGTGGGGGGAACTATACTGCAAACCTAATGTGGGGGGAACTATAATGCCAACATAATGTGGGGGGGAACTATACTGCCAATGTAATTTGGGGGAACTATACTGCCTACCTAATGTGGGGGGAACTATACTGCAAATATAATGTTGGGAAGCTATACTGGCAACCTAATGTGGGGGAACTATACTGCCAACCTAATTTGGTGAACTACAACCTAATTTGGGGAAACTGTACTACCTACCTATTGTGGGGGAACTACCACCTAATTAATGTGGGGGAACTATACTGCCAACCTAATCTTGTGAAGCTATACTGGCAACCTAATGTGGGGGAAATATACAGTCAACCTAATGTTGGGGAACTATATTGCCAACCTAATGTGGGGGAACTATGCAAAAATATAAAATGGTACTATTCTGATCCCTATTACTCTTTTATTTTTCCGTATATGGGGATGTATGAGGGTAATTTTTTGTGCTTTGAATTGTAGTTTTTATCGGTAACATTTTTGTTTTGTTTTTTCAATTGCTTTTTAGATATTTTTTTGGTATTTGAAGTGACCAAAAATGTGTAAATCTGGTTAGTGCACTATTACGACTTTTGAAGCCCCTCTTTAGATTTTGCCTAGGGCCATGCTAAGCCTAAAACCGGCCCTGGATGCCGCTACCACTGCTGGAGACCAGCCTGTGCTCCCACCGCTCTCACGCTGCATGTCAGCTCCTGCACAGGATTACAGCCTCTCCTCTTCCCCTTCTGGGCTCCCACTCCATTGCTCTGCACCGCCAATGTCTCAGCCAGAGCACCACCAGAGTCCTGTGCCTCCTGCTACTCCTATTGCAGACCTCCCAGAAGCCTCCTCACCTAATGTTAAACTCTTGGGGACCAGGCAACCTCCCCTCTCACAGAGAAGTTCTTTGTTCCCCTCTCATTGCCCTGAAACTGACCCAAAAAGATCAGAGCACCCTGCACCTACTCCATATGGTCTTCCACTCCTCTCCTCTGAATTTAGTACCACTGTGCAGTACTTTCATATGGACTCAAGCATTTTTTTCAGAGGAAGATTCCACTGATACCAGCGAGGTTCCAGACTACTGGGGGGGGGGGGGGATAGCCACCCCCCCCCCCCCCCAATGAAGAAAAAATTGTTCAAAACACTGTTAAAAGCCCGCTCCATGAAGAGCAGCTGAATAGCACACTCTTCCTCTGATGACTCATGTGGCCCTTTCAAGACCCGGGGATCCAAATCCCACATGTGTGACCACTCTCCTGTACCGTCTTTCTAACCTGCTACCATCCAGCCAGATTGCTCTAGTGAAACACCTATTCTTCCGAGCCCAGAGGCTGCCGCTAATACTTTAAATAATCACCCTGAGCTACAAGACCTAATGGCACTTCTTCACATGAAAAAAATAAATAAATGGCACAGAGACCTAGCGCCTGTTCAAGCAGATGTTTCTCAACTAACAACCCGAGTGTCCAATCTAGAGACCTTCCGCACTTCTATTGCCTCAAAAGTCCACACATTGCGAACCGCCACTACTTCTCTTCTAGCTCAGGAATCCCTGATTGTCGACCATAATGATGACTTAGACAACAGAAACAGACGTAAAAACATATGCAAAAAGGGCCTCCCTGAATCTGTTGTCCCTCAAAAGTTGCCCACCACTCTCCAAAAAATATTCCATGACATTGTCCAGACACCGACTGACTCCCCTGTGGAACTAGACCGTGCAATGCAACTGCTAGTCACATCAGCATTGGGTAAAGACAGGAGTGCAGAGTGCTTTGGTGATCTCACCGAGAAGGATCTTACGATATATAAACCTCCTATTCACGTTATTGAGCATTTCATCAGAGAGGGGAAGATATCTTTTCACTGCCTCATACAGATCAACAAGCTGCCTGAACTTTATGAACCATTCTGAATTCAGTACTCTCAGCCCTTCTCAGTGCTGATCACTGTTAGTGGTTAGGTTCAGGGGTTAGGATTAGGGTTTAGGGATAGGTTGAGGGGTTAGAGTTATGATTTGGGGTTAGGGTTTAGGATTAGGTGTTAGGAATAGTGTTAGGCATTGAGATTAGGGGGTTAGGATTAGTTTTTAGGATCAGTGTTAGGGATTAGGATTAGAGTTTAGGATTAGAGTTTAGGATTAGAGTTTAGGGTTAGAGTTTAGGGTTAGAGTTTAGGATTAGGATTAGGGATAGGATTAGGATTAGGGGTAAGAATAAGGATTAAGGATAGGATTAGGATTAGAGGTTATGGAGTGAGAGACAGCTTTACAGCAGAAAAGTGTGTCCCTGTGCAGAGGGTCACATTCCACTACAGACACACAGTTTTCTTCATTACATTACCTTATATGACCACAGTGGTTATCAATGTATGGGATAATGATCAATGTGATCTGCTTTATAGTAGATGGGTACTTCACATAATGGAGAAAATTGTTTATATGACTAATATGGTCTATATGATCAATATGATGTACTTGACTATACCATGAAGAAGAATCCATATCCTGAATACAGGATTGTATTTAATACCTATTATTTACACCTCTATATGACCTATGTCAGTGATGGCGAACCTATGGGACGCGTGCCATAGGTGGCACGCCAAGCCCCCTCTGTGGGCACGCAGCCATAGTTTGCCAGACGGGGTAAACCGGGAAATCCCTGTGTCCCGAAAGATCTTTTCGGACACAAAGATTTCCCTGATTATCTTTCTCCGGCCCAGCGTTAACTTTAAAACTGCAGGGGCCGCAGGGAGGTAGTGCATGCGTGCGCCCATAGGAACGAAGGAGCGAAACATCTAGGAGGAGGACGCGCGCTGGCCAACATGGTAATTTACCAGCTACACTTGAGCTTCGGCGCTCCGACCACCGCTCCTCCGGTCCCGGGACCTACTGCTATGGTCTATTAAGATTAGGTCATGACCCCTGACCGGAGGAGCGATGGATGGAGCACTGTGAGGCCGTACACAGACATACAGCCTCCAGCCATACACTATATATGGCTGAAGGTTGTATGTCTGTGGGGGAACTATACTGCACCTAATGTGGGGGGACTATACTGCACCTAATGTGGAAGGACTGCAACATAATATGGGGGAACTACAACCTAATGTGGGAGAACTACAAGAACCTAATGTGGGGGAACTATACTGCCTACCTAATGTGAGGGAACATACTGCCTACCTATTGTGGGGGAACATACTGCCTACCTAAGTTGTTTTTTCTAAACTTAAACCTCAGTATTCTGATTTAATTGCTGTGCTGGCACTTTGAGGGGAAAAAAAGTTGGTGTTTATTACGGTTTGGGCACTCGGGCTCAAAACGGTTTGCCAGCACTGACCTATGTGATGAATATGATCTATTTGGTATGTGATCTATATGATGCAGGGGTGGCGGTTGTACTGTCTTCTCAGTGGCATCTGGCACAGGAGGTTACATGTTCCATGCTGCTGGAAGACTTGTAGGCTTAGGGGTGATGACGGATCCTACTGCCATAGGCGTGCGCAGCCTATTGCATTAGGGTGTGCACCCTAAAGCACAAACTCATGCTGCACGTATGTATATATATATATATATATATATATACGCACACAGTTAGTATAGTTCCCCCACATTAGGTGCAGTATAGTTCCCCCACATTAGGTGCAGTATAAGTCCCACCACATTAGGTTGGCAGTACAGTTCCCCCACATTAGGTGCCGTTCAGTTCCCCCACATTAGGTGGCACCTAATGTGGGGGAACTGAATGGCACCTAATGTGGGGGAATTGTACTGCCAACCTAATGTGGGGGAACTGTACTGCACTTAATGAAGGGGAACTGTACTGCACCTAATGAGGGGGAACTGTACTGCACCTAATGAGGGGGAACTGTACTGCACCAGTACAGTTCCCCCACATTAAGTGCAGTACACTTCCCCCACATTATGTGCAGTACAGTTCCCCTACATTATGTGCAGTACAGTTCCCTTACATTAGGTGCAATATAGTTCCCCCACATTAGGTGCAGTATAGTTCCCCACATTAGGTGCAGTATAGTTCCCCCACATTAGGTTGGCAGTATAGTTTCCCACATTATGTTGGCAGTATAGTTTCCCACATTAGGTTGGCAGTACAGTTCCCCCACATTAGGTTGGCAGTACAGTTCCCCCACATTAGGTTGGCAGTACAGTTCCCCCACATTAGGTTGGCAGTACAGTTCCCCCACATTAGGTGCCACCTAATGTGGGGGAACTGTACTGCACCTAATGTGGGGAACTATACTGCCAACCTAATGTGGGGGAACTGTACTGCACATAATGTGGTGAACTATACTGCACCTAATGTGGGTGAACTGTACTGCACCTAATGTGGGGGAACTGTACTGCACCAGTACAGTTCCCCTACATTAAGTGCAGTACAGTTCCCCCACATTAGGTGTAGTATAGTTCACCACATTATGTGCAGTACAGTTCCCCCACATTAGGTTGGCAGTATAGTTCCCCACATTAGGTACAGTATAGTTCCCCCACATTAGGTGCAGTATACTTCCCCCACATTAGGCTGGCAGTATAGTTCCCCCACATTAGGCTGGCAGTATAGTTCCCCCACATTAGGCTGGCAGTATAGTTCCCCCACATTAGGCTGGCAGTATAGTTCCCCCACATTAGGTGCAGTATAGTTCCCCCACATTAGGTGCAGTATAGTTCCCCCACATTAGGTGCAGTATAGTTCCCCCACATTAGGTGCAGTATGTTCCCCCACATTAGGTGCAGTATGTTCCCCCACATTAGGTGCGGTATAATTCACCACATTAGGTGCAGTACAGTTCCCTACAAAAGCAAAATAGACATGGAGGCCACCAGCATCTGGGGGTGCTACCTTCCTACTGGCAGGAAGAGGGGGTTAATTTGAGGGTACTACCTTCCTACTCGGGCCCCAGATTAACACCCTCCCCCCCCCCCCCCGGTAGTACCTAAGATTAACCCCCTCCCCCCAGCAGGCAGGTAGTACCCCCAGATTAACCCTCTCCCCTCAGCAGGCAAGTAGCACCCCCAGTTTAACCCCCTCCCCCCCTGTAGGAATGCAGTACCCCCCAGATTAACCCTATCCCCCCCACCCTGTTAGAAGGTAGTACCCCCCCGATGACCCCCCCCAGTAGGATGGTAGTACCCCCCAGTTTAACCCCCTCTCCCCCCCGTAGGAATGCAGTACCCCCCAGATTAACCCTATCCCCCCACCCTGTTAGACGGTAGTACCCCCCAATGACCCCCTCCCCCCCAGTAGGATGGTAGTACCCCCCAGTTTAACCCCCTCTCCCCCCTGTAGGAATGCAGTACCCCCAGATTAACCCTATCCCCCCACCCTGTTAGAAGGTATTACCCCCCTGATGACCCCCTCCCCCCCCCAGTAGGATGGTAGTACCCCCCAGTTTAACCCCCTCTCCCCCCCTGTAGGAATGCAGTACCCCCCAGATTAACCCTATCCCCCCACCCTGTTAGAAGGTAGTACCCCCCTCCCCCCCCAGTAGGATGGTAGTACCCCCCAGTTTAACCCCCTCTCCCCCCACCCTGTTAGAAGGTAGTACCCCGATGACCCCCTCCCCGCCAGTAGGATGGTAGTACCCCCCAGTTTAACCCCCTCTCCCCCCCTGTAAGAATGCAGTACCCCCCAGATTAACCCTATCCCCCCCCTCCCTGTAGGATGATAGTACGGTGCCCCAGATTAACCCCCTCCCCCAGACCCAGTAGGCAGGTTGAAATAACATTCACTCACTCAGCGCGGTAATCCTGCGAGCCGCGTACCGTCACGTCACGCTTTGGGGCCGGCGTCCTTGAATACCGCGTGACGTCCTGATGGTCATGTGACGGCAGTAACGCGCCGTCACATGACCGGACCAACTGAAGGTGAGCCAGAGAGGAGCGGGGCGGGGCACAAACAGGAGCAGGAGGCAGCGCTGTGCGGTGCGCCTGACGGACAGGCGCACCACACAGCGGGGGTCTGGGCTGGTGAAGGACGGTCGGGCACAGATGGGGGGTGCTACGGAGCGTTTTGGTGTCACACGGTGCGGGCCGCACCCGGGTCGCAACGCCACTGGATTAGGGTGTGCCTGGGCACACCCGGCACACCCAGTGCGCACGCCTATGCCTACTGCACTGAATACTCTCTCTGATTCTACCCTTGAGGGTGGATAAAATATTCCTGGTTGTTGTCAGATTTCTTCCAGTGTTAAAATGCACACTAAGGTATCGGAACACACAATGGCTTTTACCAAGTGTTTCCAAAAATTAAATAACCTATAAAAGACTGACACAAGAAAGTGTCCACAAAATGCTTTATTTTTAACAAAAAGGATTAAATACAGCAACAGAGAGCCCTCCCATTTTAAAATGGCCCACCCCTAAAAAACACCAACCCCAAAAACACAAGATAGGGTGCACATATTGGAATATTCCCAGAGACAACTATCAACCAACAGTGTCACATCTCCCTCATAGTGCACGCTATTATGCCATATGATTTACAAACAGTATTAGTTACCTGTTATTGACATGCTGAGGACTCAGAGAGTACACACCACCACCACCTCAATACGTGTTCTGAATATTTGCCAAGAAGTGGGGGTGGGTGCAACTGCCTGCCCTGAAGAAGTATTCCACTGCTAGACATCTTATCCCCTATCCCAGTAGCAGGACACCCGTGATCTCCCGCAACACCATAGGCGTGTGCAGCCTATTGCATTAGGGTGTGCACCCTAAAGCACAAACTCACTCCGCGCATGCGTGTGTGTGTTCATGTATGTATGTATGTATGTATGTGTGTGTGTGTATATATATGCTAAGCCTAAAACCGGCCTTGGATCCAATCCTCCTACACTATGCAAGCAGGAGTATATATATATATATATATATATATATATATATATAATCCCAAAATAAAGCAGCACTACTTATCCAGTCCAACCAAAAAATTGGTGCCAGCGTCCCAAAGGACTTGATCAGAGTCCATCCAAGATAAAAACCAGATACAGGCGCAGCACTCCAACAAAATAAGTGATTTAATATCTCATGTCAGCATTACAACGTTTCAGCTCCTCCTGGAGCCTTTTTCAAGCATAGTGATACACAAACCTATGAGGGCTTTTATGCCCATACAAATCATTAGTGCCAAACAATTTCATAAAGTGATCATTAATACAAATCAAATAAAAACTATATAAGTGTAAATATAAATTCATGTAGAAAATAGTGCATACTGGTATATAAAGTGCACTAGTGCATACTGTGCAGAGTAATAGTAAAAATATTAAAAACATAGCTTGAAAAATACAATTCATAGTTAAATTACATATAACAAGAAGATATGCAACACATGTGTACACAAAACGATTCATAGAAATACATGCATACTGAACAATGAAGGGGAGGCATTCACCTGATCCATGTAATGGTGCTGCAAGCGTGGGTAATTAGTTACTGCGCCTGCGTGAGAGGCTGAAAGCACTTCCAGATATGAGATCCCTGTCATGAGACCAGTCTGGTCACATGACCCGTTGTCCCGGCAACTGTCAACACTGTGTGCGAGGCAGAGGCAGTGTTTCAGGATCGCAAGAGCACAGGCTGTCAAACCTGCTGAGAGCAGATGTTAACCCTAAGTGAACCAAACCTGCTGAGAGCAGATGTTAACCCTAAGTGAACCAAACCTGCTGAACAATATGCAGAATTAGGTGTAGTGCATCAGCACTGTGGATATAAGAGACCCAGATGAGGGAAGTAATCCATGAAACTAGCAGAAGAACAAGAAGAATCAAAAGAAGAGTGAATAAATTATAAAATTGTATGGATAACGAAAAATTAAAAATAGGCAAGACAGACAGATAGACAAAATGGACAAAATAAGAATAAAAATGTAAAAAAAAAAAAAAATATAGAAAAATAAAAATACGTAATAGAAAAATTAATAATGAAAACAAATATTATTTTGAGGAATCCTATTTATTTTAGCTGTATATCATACAGTAAATATTGTGATGGTGATTTTAGAGGGGTTCTAAAAACTTGTGTAGCTAGGGACGGGTCCCAAACTGGACCCAGTTAAGGGCCAGGATGTTATCCATCAGAGGGGGGACCCCTGTGTTCGGGACCGTCAAGTCCCCACCCCACTAAGGTCACCCCACCTAGCTTCTTATCAAGTGCGCCCGCTTGTCCAGCAGCGCTAACCCCAATGTATCAATACACCATATCTCAAGAGGGAATATATATATTCTAAAAAAAAAAAAAAAAAAATAAATAAATAAAAATAAATAAATAAATCAATAAATAATTTTTTTTTTTAGAGTATAGCAGAAAGAGCAGTCCTTACAAGAGAGTATCATGAAGAAAAAACCCCAAACAAGGTCTCCCATTCCCAGTACAGATACTACTACACCACTACTGCACTCATACAGCATTTATTCAGTTCAACAAAGCATAGATGGAAATTCTTCAAACATATAGATAGTACATTCCAAAACTGTTCATTTTTGCAATGTTGGAGCAGGTGAAGTCTCCTCCTTCAAATATCCAATTCTGGAAGAAAAAAAGGAAATTTGTTATAGTTGTTGTAAAGTCATAATTGTGTATCACATCACATATGTAGAGGGAGGAGGTACAGTACATAGAGAAAAACCTGGGGTACCTACACCTATATATATAGATGATATGTTTAGATAGTATTAAAGTCTACATTAAGACCATGGGGACGTAATGAGTTTAACTTATGTATCCACCACAGTTCGCGTTTTTTAAGAAGAGCTAACCGATCACCCCCTCTCACAGGGTTCGGAATATGGTCGATAGCCATAAAGTGTAGGTCTTTTTCCAAGTGTCCAAACTCAGTGAAGTGTTTGGACACTGGAAGATCCAACCGTTTTTTACGTATGCTGAATCTGTGGTTATTAATACGTGTCTTAAGGCTCCATGTAGTTTGTCCCACATAGACCAAACTACATGGGCAAGTAAGAACATAAATTACCCACGTCGAATCACAAGTAAGATAAAACTTTAAAGGATATTTAACTTGAGTCTCCGGATGTGTGAAAAAAGATCCCTTGAGCATGAATTTGCAGTCAACACATGATAAACACGGATAAGAGCCAGTTTTGCGTGTACCTAAAACGGTCTGTCTAGTAGTCTGTGGTAGGTCAATAGTTGATTTTACAAGTTTGTCCTTCAAATTTCTAGATCGTTTATATGACATTAATGGGAATGTGGAAAATTCCTCAATCCCATTAAAACTCTTCTGTAAAATAGGCCAGTATTTATTAATAATGCCAGCAATTTTACCACTGTGACTGTTGTACACAGAAGTAAAAGGGATTCTTCCTGGTTTATCAGTCTTGGTTACTTTCATTAGAGTAGATTGTCTGTCAAATGACTGGAGCCTTTCCCTCTGTTTATCTACTATCCTCTTTGGATAACCCCTATCCAAAAAATTGGTAGAGATGGTATCCAAAGTGTAATCGAGAACCCGTTCATCGCTAACTATACGTTTGGCTCTGAGCAGCTGACTGAACGGAAGAGATTCAATCATCTTTCTAGGGTGACAACTTTTAAAGTGTAATAACGTATTTTTGTCTGTTTGTTTAGTATAAAGGGAAGTGCAAATTTGCCCATCCCTTTTACTTACCCAGACATCAAGGAAACTGACTCCCTCCAGGGAGTAGGACATGGTAAATGAGATGTTCGGATCAATGGAATTCAAAAATGTGTGGAAAGTGTTTAATTCTTCAACCGTACCATTCCAGAGGAGGAAGATGTCATCAATATATCGCCACCATGCCAGACAATGTCTGGCATGGTGGGACGGATAGATGACATCCTCCTCCATAGCTGAAACGTACAGATTTGCATACATAGGTGCGACATTTGTCCCCATAGCGGTCCCGACTAACTGTAAATAAAATTTATCTTCAAACATAAAATAATTATTGGTCAATATCAATTCCAATAAATTCAACATAAACTGTCGGGCCGCTATGGGGAACTCAGATGTCACCAGTACCTTGTAGATTGCCTGTAGGCCCCTCTCATGGCTAATCGAGGTGTATAGGCTCGCAATATCGAATGAAACCAAAATGGTTTCCTCGCGAATCTGCACATCTCGAATTTTCGTAAGAAAATCAGTAGTGTCTTGTATATACGACTTTGTGCGAAAAACAAAAGGTCTTAAAACACGGTCTAAAAAAATAGAGGCATTACTAAGAAGTGAATTGCGTCCAGAAACGATAGGACGGCCTGGTGGATTAACTAAAGATTTGTGAATTTTAGGAAGAACATAAATGATAGGGGTGACCGGATTTTTTATTATAAGAAATTCTCTAAGATTTTCATCAATGATACCATCTACATAGGCCTGTTCTACAATAGATGTCAGTTTTCCCAGTATAACTTGCTTGGGATCAAATTCCAACCTTCTGTACGTATGGGCATCAAGTAACTGTCTAAAGACCTCTTTTTTGTAGTCTGCTGTGTCCATAACCACGACCCCACCCCCTTTGTCAGCGGGTTTAATGGTGAGGTCGTGGTTGTGGACAAGCAGATCAATGGCTTCTCCCTCTTCCTTGGAGAGATTATGATATGTGGTACCCGTTTGTAAAGTTTGTTCTTTAAGTATTTCTATGTCCCTCCGAACCAATGAAATAAAAGTTTCTAATGGGTGGGATACAAGAGCTGGATTGAAATTTCCCTTGTTATACAAATCAAATTTCTTCAACTGTAATAGAGTACCACCTTCACTTGGACCTAGTGTGTCCTCTTTCCTATTTTTAGCTTCACCAAACCAGACCTTCAATTTAATGCGTCTAAAAAAATCTTGCATATCACACTCTAGTTCAAACCAATTTACTGTAGACACAGGACAAAATGATAATCCTTTCACTAGTAAAGACAATTCTGCTTTTGTAAGTACATGAGAAGAAATATTTACCACAGTCTCTGTGTCTTTTAAGTCTTTCTCTTGTTGTCCTGAAATAGGGCAGGTGTCAGTTTTTTTACATTTTTATTCTTATTTTGTCCATTTTGTCTATCTGTCTGTCTTGCCTATTTTTAATTTTTCGTTATCCATACAATTTTATTAGTTTATATTTCTCTACTATAATTTATTCACTCTTCTTTTGATTCTTCTTGTTCTTCTGCTAGTTTCATGGATTACTTCCCTCATCTGGGTCACTTATGCCCACAGTGCTGATGCACTACACCTAATTCTGCATATTGTTCAGCAGGTTTGGTTCACTTAGGGTTAACATCTGCTCTCAGCAGGTTTGGTTCACTTAGGGTTAACATCTGCTCTCAGCAGGTTTGACAGTCTGTGCTCTTGCAATCCTGAAACACTGCCTCTGCCTCGCACACAGTGTTGACAGTTGCCGGGACAACGGGTCATGTGACCAGACTGGTCTCATGACAGGGATCTCATATCTGGAAGTGCTTTCAGCCTCTCACGCAGGCGCAGTAACTAATTACCCACGCTTGCAGCACCATTACATGGATCAGGTGAATGCCTCCCCTTCATTGTTCAGTATGTATGTATATATATATATATATAGTGTGTGTGTATATATATATAGTGTGAGCAGGCGCAGTAACTAATTACCAACGCTTGCAGCACCATTACATGGATCAGGTGAATGCCTCCCCTTCATTGTTCAGTATGCATGTATTTCTATGAATCGTTTTGTGTACACATGTGTTGCATATCTTCTTGTTATATGTAATTTAACTATGAATTGTATTTTTCAAGCTATGTTTTTAATATCTTTACTATTACTCTGCACAGTATGCACTAGTGCACTTTATATACCAGTATGCACTATTTTCTACATGAATTTATATTTACACTTATATAGTTTTTATTTGATTTGTATTAATGATCACTTTATGAAATTGTTTGGCACTAATGATTTGTATGGGCATAAAAGCCCTCATAGGTTTGTGTATCACTATGCTTGAAAAAGGCTCCAGGAGGAGCTGAAACGTTGTAATGCTGACATGAGATATTAAATCACTTATTTTGTTGGAGTGCTGCGCCTGTATCTGGTTTTATATATATATATATATATATATATATATATATATATATATATATCTATATCTATATACATATATATACATACACACACTCCTGCTTGCATAGTGTAGGAGGATTGGATCCAAGGCCGGTTTTAGGCTTAGCATGGCCCTCAGCAAAATCAGAAGTGGGGTCCCAAAAGTCGTAATAGTTCACTAATCAGATTAGCACATTTTTGGTCACTTCAAATACCATAACAAATTTCTAAAAAGCAAAAAAAAAAATTAAAAAATGGTACCGATAAAAACTACAAATCACAGCACTAAAAATGACCCTCATACATCCCCATACACAGAAAAATAAAAGTGCTATAGGGATAAGAATAGTACAATTTTATATTTTTGTATTCACATTAGGTTGGCAGCATAGTTCCCCCACATTAGGTTAGCAGTACAGTTCCCCCAAATTAGGTTAGTAGTACAGTTCCCCCACATTAGGTGCAGTACAGTTCCCCCACATTAGGTGCAGTACAGTTCCCCCACATTAGGTTAGTAGTACAGTTCCCCCACATTAGGTTCCCCCACATTAGGTGCAGTATAGTTCCCCCACATTAGGTTAGTAGTATAGTTCCCCCACATTAGGTGCAGTATAGTTCCTCCACATTAGGTTAGTAGTATAGTTCCCCCACATTAGGTTAGTAGTACAGTTCCTCCACATTAGGGGCAGTATAGTTCCCCCACATTAGGTTAGTAGTATAGTTCCCCCTCATTAGGTTGGCAGTATAGTTCCCCCACATTAGGTTAGTAGTACAGTTCCTCCACATTAGTTGCAGTATAGTTCCCCACATTAGGTGGAGTATAGTTCCCTCACATTAGGTGCAATATAGTTCCCCCACATTAGGTGCAGTACAGTTCCACGACATTAGGTTAGTAGTATAGTTCCCCCACATTAGGTGCAGTATAGTTCCTCCACATTAGGTTAGTAGTATAGTTCCCCCACATTAGGTTAGTAGTACAGTTCCTCCACATTAGGTGCAGTATAGTTCCCCCATATTAGGTGCAGTATAGTTCCCCCACATTAGGTTAGTAGTATAGTTCCCCCTCATTAGGTTGGCAGTATAGTTCCCCCACATTAGGTTAGTAGTACAGTTCCTCCACATTAGTTGCAGTATAGTTCCCCACATTAGGTGGAGTATAGTTCCCTCACATTAGGTGCAATATAGTTCCCCCACATTAGGTGCAATATAGTTCCCCCACATTAGGTGCAGTACAGTTCCACCACATTAGGTGCAGTATAGTTATAATTGTAGGGAGGAGGACAATTCTAGAATTTACCATGAGGCTTACGGGACTAATTCTACCCCTGATCTTATATTTGCCAAGGGGTTCAATGGGCGGAGCCAAAGGGTTGTCAAAATTAGGTTTTGCCATGTATGATTGTGACTGTCTATTATATGTAGCCTACATATAATAGACAATCATACATGATGGGGATGTAGTCCTGAGCTGTAAGCCTACATATAATAGACAGTCACAATCATACATGATCAGGGCTGGTGCAAGGACTTTTGGCACCCTAGGCGAAAGCTAATTTTGCCACCCCCTTGACCCCACACATTGGCTCTGCCCTTTGACATGCCCAACCATACTACTGGGGTGACACACTGTAACAAACCTCCTCCTTATGTAATCACCTTACTACAGGGGTGACACACTGTAACAAACCTCCTCCTCATGTAATCTTGTTACTTATGGGGTGATACACTGTGACAAACCTCCTCCTCATGTAATCTCCTTACTACTGGGGTGACACACTGTAACAAACCTCCTCCTCATGTAATCTCCTTACTACTGGGGTGACACACTGTAACAAACCTCCTCCTCATGTAATCTCCTTACTACTGGGGTGACACACTGTAACAAACCTCCTCCTCATGTAATCTCCTTACTACTGGGGTGACACACTGTAACAAACCTCCTCCTCATGTAATCTCCTTACTACTAGGGTGACACACTGTTTAGCAGACAGTGTAACAGTATTAGATAGAGACAGTATCACACATTATAGGATTAGATACAGGGGCTCAGCAACCAGTATCAGACATAGGGGGATTAGATACACAGCTCAGCAGACAATATCAAACATAAATGCACAGCTCAAATCACACATGGGGATTAGATACAGGGGCTCAGCAAACAGGATCACACATGGGGGGATTAGATACAGGGTCTCATCAAACAGTATCACACATGGGAGGATTAGATACACAGCTCAAACAGTATCACTTATGGGGGGTTTTAGATACACAGTTTAGCAGACAGATCACACATGGGGGATTAGATACCCACAGCTCAGCAAACAGTATCACACATAGGGGGTTTAGATACACAGGCTAGCAGACAGATCACAGATGGGGGGGGATTAGATACACAGCTCATTAGACAGATCACACATGGGGGATTCGATACACTGCTCAGCAAACAGTATCACACATGGGGAGTTTAGATACACAGCTCATTAGACAGATCACACACTGGGGGATTAGATACACATTTTAGCAGACAGATCACACATGGGGGATTAGATACACAGCTCATTAGACAGATCACACATGGGGGATTAGATACACATTTTAGCAGACAGATCACACATGGGGGGGATTAGATACACAGCTCATTAGATCACACATGGGGGATTCAATACACTGCTCAAACAGTATCACACATGGGGAGTTTAGATACACAGCTCATTAGACAGATCACACACTGGGGGATTAGATACACATTTTAGCAGACAGATCACACATGAAAGGAGTCTCACCAGGTCAGTGTCTCTTCCCTGGATCTCACAGTGCTTCTCCAGCAACATGAGGGGTGGCGTGGGGGGTGTTGTGGTTTTGCAGCTCCTCCAGCAAGACGAGGCTGAGGGGAGGGCGTGTATGTTGTCAAGATAGGTTTGCTGTGACAGGGGGGGATTTCAGCCTGGTGATGTCGGGGATGTCCGGTGGGGCTCGGGTTTAGTAGTGAGAAAAAAAAAGAAAGTCCTGCAGCAGCGGGCTGCGGTGATTAGGGTGTGCCTGTGCACACCCGGCACACCCCGTGCACAACACCCGACTTTCTAAACAAATGCAGGGTTCCTGGGGCAGTTGTGGTTATGTCATGGTCATGCCGCACCCCTTCCATTCATATATATGGGAGGGGGCGTGTCTGCTAACACGTCCCCTCCCATAGACATGAATAGAATGGGTGTGATGTGATGTCACAAGGGGGCGTGGCCATGATGTCACAATCACGGCCTCCATCTTCTTGATATCTAAGAAAAACTTGCTGCACTATTAATATACACCACTAGAGGGATCCCTGGATTAACATGATATAATATGATATAATGACATAATATGATATGTAAGGAACATGGGGTGGGGGGATTTATCAAGTTATTTGGACTTTCTTTTTGTTTACTTTTGTAGCAAGTTGCCAGGCGCAGTCACTTTTTGTGCTTTTTTTGTGTGACAAACCTAATAGCTCAGAAACCAAAGTCTTTTCTAAAAGTCACAAATTTTGAGGGCAAAGTTCTTTGAAAAGTCAAAAACCTAAGTAAGCCTGGACCACACTTTGGTAACTATTGCGCAAATAAAATATCTTCCAGTAACTCCTTTTTTTTAACACCTTGCACCAAAAAACACTGCTGAAAAATCAGTCTACACAAATAACTTTCCACAACACGAATTGATTAATATCCCCCATTAGAGATGAGCGAATTTGCAGTAAATTTGATTCGTCACAAACTTCTCGGCTCGGCAGTTGATGACTTTTCCTGCATAAATTTGTTCAGCATTCAGGTGCTCCCGTGGGCTGGAAAAGGTGGATACAGTCCTAGGAGACTCTTTGCTAGGACTGTATCCACCTTTTCCAGCCCACCGGAGCACTGGAAAGCTGAACTAATTTATGCAGGAAAAGTCAGCAACCGCCGAGCTGAGAAGTTTGTGACGAATCGAATTTACTGTAAATTCGCTCATCTCTGTCCCCCGTGATATCCATCTTTTACATGGATCATATAATTTATAAATATTTACAACCATAATAATTAATCAATGTATTAATGATCAATAACTAGTGGATGCATCAATAGTGAACAATTAAATAATTTATTTCATAATTAGATTTTATGGGTATTAATGTAATTATGGATTAAATTAAAAAAACTAAACAAAACACTATAAATCCACAGCTCCTGCCCCGCAACTCCAACAAGGAGATCACATAATTCAGAATCTGGGAAATGGAAAATCTGTAACTCCACATCCTAATATACAAACTCGTCTATATTACATCACTTTATTATTATGTTTTGTTATATCAAGCACAATGCAGATGTATTTATTTGTTCCTGATCCTCTTACAGACTCTTACAATAACAGCACAACAATTTCAGCTGCTCTTATATCTGGTATAGAATAAGCAGGGGGTGTAAGTCTTAGTCACCATCCATAGTTGTATCTATTTGTATCTCTGTAACTTGTGTCAGCACCTGGGAAATATTACTTGTTACAATTTGGTAACATGTAAAGAGTATAATACAAAGCTCTCACCACCAGGTGTCGCTATTGTAACACAATGTATCTGATCTGTATAAACTGTAACTGTAAGGATTTATACTGCTGTGATAAATAGACGATCTCTATGGATAGATGTGATTTAAGGAAGGTATTGATTTACCCAAATTTGGAGGTACATTTAACTCTTTCGTTAACTGGTTGTACACATGGTGTTATCCATCCTGAGAATTGATGGGTTTATTTGTTTTTATGGTATTAACACGTGGGATCAGGCTCTCGGACGATTATTCTCGGTCACTCTCATTGCACATATCGGGGCTCCATATAATGTCGTACAATGTGTGCAGAGTCTTGGTGCCCGGGGGTGAGCAGTCCTGTAGACCTGGTAATGCTGCCCGAGTGATCGATCCATTCACAAGATTTGTTCTGCCATCTGCTGCTCCCCGCACACACATTATACACCTGACAGATTATTGTGCTGCTATTGATCCTCTCCCATGTGTGTAACATACAGCTCACACACCTGCCCGATCACCATTCCCGCTCGGTACAATGACGACTGCTCTTCTCTAGAATGTTGGGGAGAATCGCGGTAAGAAAAAAAACTGATTATTTAGAATCGGAAAAATGCAGCAAACGTTTTGGAATGGGCGGGAAATTCAAAACCTTCTTGTCTCGTGTTCAGCCAATCAACGGAAAGGGGGAGGGGTCAGGAATGTAAATGTGGTTAAAAGAAACGCCCCGGATGATGTCATCTTTGTTCCAGTTTTCTTTCAGGTCCGCCCATGTGCTATATAAGCCGGACTCGGCCGCACTCAGTATCTTGCAGTCTACTCGCTACATAGAGAAGATGTCTGGACGCGGTAAAGGAGGGAAAGGTCTCGGTAAGGGCGGAGCCAAGCGGCACAGGAAGGTGCTCCGGGATAACATCCAGGGCATCACCAAGCCTGCCATCCGCCGTCTAGCTCGCAGGGGAGGTGTGAAGCGCATCTCCGGCCTCATCTATGAAGAGACTCGCGGTGTCCTGAAAGTCTTCCTGGAGAACGGCATCCGTGACGCCGTCACCTACACCGAGCACGCCAAGAGGAAGACCGTCACCGCTATGGACGTGGTGTACGCCCTCAAGCGCCAGGGCCGCACTCTCTACGGCTTCGGAGGTTAATTCTGCTTCTACTCGGCTCCATCACATCAACCCAAAGGCTCTTCTCAGAGCCGCCCACATGTTCTATGGAAAGGCTACAATTCCTTGTGTCTTCTCTAATGAGTGGTCGGTGTTTGTGCTTTGATGGTTGCGGTTTGTATTTTCCCTATTCTCCATTTTATATTTTCTGTGATCGGAGACTGATGTTTACTGTGATGGGGATTATAAAGCACATAATCCAGAGATCCTACATCTCCCACCATGTCCGGGCAGTGCTTATTATCTTGGCCGACGGATCGGCGAAACACCTGACATAATCTGCCCTTAATGTTCGATACTGATCCGTCTGTGGGTATTTCCCGCTTTAACTGTCTATCTACCTGGAGATCTCCCGAGTGTTCTGACTACTGCCCTCATCTTCCTCGGTATTATCACTACTCTCACCATCTACAGTATTCTTCCTCTCCTCCAGATTACATTACTCCCTTCCCCCACCATATAACTATAAACCTCCATAGAGAGTCCGTGTTTTAGCAGATACAGATCTGATCGTATCCGGTAGACGCAGCGATCTATATCCCGCTATCTGGATAGATGAGTCTTCACCCTATAGCACCTCAGGGCGCCCATTAAGTGCACAACCCCCTACAGATGGGCGCCCTGCAGGTCTATTAATAATGGAGCTGTTCACACAGAACTGATGTGATGAGCGGCTGCGGCTTTATTATATTGTAGATACTTGCGGTTCCTCTATATTACTCCTCAGTATAATCAGATAATAGACGAGAGATCCGGGGATATAATCCGCTGTGACCGGAGAGAATCCTAGAGAGAGTGCAGGGTCCTGGTGATCTGCAGTGTTCACACCCTACAATACTGCCCGAGTCATCCGCACAATATTCTAGAGAATTCCATCTGATCGCTATCTGCCCGTCTGCAGCGACAACATCCGGAGACTTTTCTTTCCCGCCTCATTATTCTGGATTTCTCGTAGATGTTATTTATAGGGAATATTCTCTGTTACCGCTGGTAGAATCAGTTTTCATGATAATTCTCTAGATTTTGGGGAATATTCACATTAGAAGCTGGAACACAGCGATAGCGGGAAATTCATACGAGACATCGGCTCTATAGCCCCCGATGATCGGTGATCATTGTCTTTGGGGATTATGAAATTCCCGCTCTCTCCCCTCCCCCATGTAATACCACGTGATGTCTCCCTAGGGCGATTATTACTGTATACAACCAGTGACCTCATCCACATTTCATTGATAAATAAGGGTTTAGTAACGTGTTTATTAGAAAACTTTATTACTCTGAAATAGAAGATATCTGCAGGACGGGTGTCTGAGAGCAATAAACTCCTCTCCACCCAAGGGACGATGTGAAGCCGATCACTGAGGCGGCGCTGGGTGATGCCCGCGGTTAGTGATCGGCGGTCGCTCAGAGATCTGTGTCCATCTGACATTAATCTGATGTGATAAAATAAATCCTCTTATGACATCTCTGCACAACCAACACCTTATGTGTCATGAAGCAGATGTGCAGGATGTTCTTAAATACCACATAACAGCCCAATAATAACACTATCACACCCGAGATCAGCGGCGCCAGCTCTGTAGGAGACAATGTGGTGGCTCTTAGAAGAGCCTTTGGTGTTCGGGATGATCTGGGATAAGCGGTGATCACTTGCTCTTGGCCGCTTTGCTGCTCTCGGTCTTCTTGGGCAGCAGCACGGCCTGGATGTTGGGCAGGACACCTCCCTGGGCGATGGTCACCCCACCCAGTAGCTTGTTCAGCTCCTCGTCATTGCGCACGGCCAGCTGCAGGTGACGGGGGATGATGCGGGTCTTCTTGTTGTCCCGGGCGGCATTACCGGCCAATTCCAGGATCTCAGCGGTTAAATACTCCAGCACAGCGGCCAAGTAGACCGGAGCACCGGCGCCCACCCTCTCGGCGTAGTTCCCTTTGCGGAGGAGCCTGTGCACACGACCGACAGGGAACTGGAGTCCTGCCCGGGATGAGCGGGTCTTTGCCTTGGCCCGAACCTTCCCTCCTTGCTTTCCTCTTCCAGACATGTCTATTGCTCACTGTACAGACGAGACGGTATGGAGCCCCGCTCTGCGTCACCTATTATACCCGGATGGAGAAGGAAGGAGCCTCTGTGATTGGTCAGATACAAATCCAATATTCAGCGGCAAATACAGCAGCCAATGGGGAATAAAGAAAGATGATAGTGAGACCACGCCCCCTCCTTCCCACCAATAGGGAGCCAGCTCTTTAGCCGCCTAAATTAGAATGTGACAGGAATAAAAGGATCGGCAGATATTGTTCTCATCATTACTGATCTCTGTTCTCTAGGAGAATATTTCACTATCCTGAACCATCATGTCTGATCCCGCCAAGTCTGCACCAGCGCCTAAGAAGGGCTCTAAGAAAGCCGTGACCAAGACTCAGAAGAAGGACGGCAAGAAGCGGAGGAAGACCAGGAAGGAAAGCTATGCCATCTACGTGTACAAGGTGCTCAAGCAGGTCCACCCTGACACCGGCATCTCCTCCAAGGCCATGGGCATCATGAACTCCTTTGTCAACGATATCTTCGAGCGCATCGCAGGGGAAGCCTCCCGCCTGGCTCACTACAACAAGCGCTCCACCATCACCTCCCGGGAGATCCAGACCGCCGTGCGCCTGCTGCTGCCTGGAGAGCTGGCCAAGCACGCCGTGTCCGAGGGCACCAAGGCCGTCACCAAGTACACCAGCGCCAAGTAACCTGCTCCGCCTCCTGCTGTCACCCCAAAGGCTCTTCTAAGAGCCACCACATTGTCTATAATAGAGCTGGAGCTTCTATCTGCTAGAATTATCCTTGTTATATTTGTGGCTGATATTCTATCAGTGCAGCCGCTTTATACTGTATATATTGTCTACATCAGAACTGTTCTATGCACTTTAGTCCGTAGAAGCCGAGTCGCAGTGAAGCAGAACTTGTCCCCAGATTTGTCCCCTTTGGCTGTAGAATACGAGGGTCACTGATATTACTGGACAGCGCCCAGGGGTGAGGTCTTCCCTGCAGAGCGCTGGGTCCTAGTGCCTCCTGCCCCGACTATGTGGTCCCAGAACAGTTGGTGGAGGTGCTGTCAACTACTTCGGTGCTGAACGTCGTTACAGATGTAATTACTGCTGTCACAGGTTACGTTGATTATTTGCGCCTTTCTCAAGGACTGAACATCTCAATTGTCCAGACTGTAATGTAGTTGACAATCATCCCCATCATCCTCAGCGATAACAGTGTCCCTATTCTATCTCCGGATCCCTATTCTAATAACTGATGGTCTCCAGGATCCTATTGTAATTTGTAACTCACATAATATCTCCATTATATGAACTGCTTGTACATTACCCGTATGACACAGGGGATTCATGTGCACTACTGGGGTCATATATTCCACATTATAGAGATGTATTATACACCTGAGATGATATATACTGGCCTCTGCCCAGGCGGTGGTGATGGTTCTACACTGTTCAGTCCTGATCATCAGTAGTTATATACCAGACAGGAGACGAGTATCTTATGCATTATTCTTTCTTTAATAATGCCCATAGCAGAATTTTCAGTATTCAATTCAATATAAAAGAAAAAACTACAACTCCCAGCAGTCCCAGGGCCACAGCGGCCACTCCCCGCCTTTAGCCACTATATAAGGGACTGCCCAGTATGGATCCTCCTCTTTGTTTCTGCTCATGGCAGACGTTACACAGATAAGTATTGTGATATATATATGTATATTGTCTTAGATATAGTATATAGGAGTTTTACACTTTGGCCTGGTGGAGACTCTCCTCTACCGGCTGCATATATCTCTGTTTTTCCTGTATACTTTTCTATCATTATTATTCTTATTGTTTTCTGTTTTTCTTTCTGGGTTACCGGTCTCTATCGGTAGTTCACGGTGGCGCTGGGCGCTACCCCGGTTTTTTCCCCTGGACCCTCTATTTTGTTCCTACCTGGTGTACGCCATCTTCTGGCGACGCCATTTTTTCCTCCTTCTTCTTCCTTCTGCTGCGCTCTTTTGCGCGCGCGGGCTAGGGGCGGATCTTCCTCAGCGCGGGCCGCGTCTCATCTCACGTCTCATTCTCTTCCACTTCCAATAGGGGTGATGAACTGGCGTTAGATACGGCGCAATTTTTGAGTGACTCACAAATTCAGGATCTCATAAACAAATCGGTCCAGGCTGCTCTGGCGTCTGCCGTGGCACCCTCTAGATCACATCCAGTTCTATCCCTCACCCCTATACCGCTGTCCCACAGCGGTGAGCCGCCTGTAAAAAAGGGTAAAGTTTCGCACAAACGGAAGCATACCATGGCGGCCCCTGACTCCCCGGCAGGGGAAGCAAATAATATGCTCCAGGCAGCTCCCCCCACGGACTGCCACCCCACGCATCCCTCTGACTCTTCCCAACCCCTGGGCCTCAGGGAGTTACCAAAGAGGCATAAGTCCGCCAGGCGGGCAAAACCCGACTCTTATGTAGATTCCCCGGATGAGGATTCATCCGATGAGTCGGGTGAGACTGAGGTCTCAGAGTCTGACTTTGCTGAAGAGGATGCTGGGACATCGGCGCTCAATAATGACGCCAATCCTGAATCTCAGGGCGAAGCCATTCTAGATACCCTGGGAGAACCACTTTTACACCCTGATGCCATATCCCACCCCCGTTCTGGGGATTGGACCCCGTTGCCCCATGTGTCCCAGTACGTAGAGTTCTGGGCACGCAGGTCACTTGAAAGGACCAATCGCAACAAACTCAGGGCAGAGTGCCCACGACCATTTATTCCTAAAAAAGTGGTATCAACCCCAGAGATAGATCACATTTTATCCAAATATTTGATGAAGTCGGGCAAATTCCCCAAGAAGGGGATTGATCGGTCTTTTAGGACCATCCAGGACCGCATTCTGGACCTACTTGGTCCTCTTACAAAAATATTAAATTTGTCTGAACAGGCAGCGACGACAGACCAACCTGTCGATTTGACCCAGCTTCGTGGGTGGGCCCAGAGGGCCATTTGTCTGGTGGGCAGCGCCAACACCGCTTGCTCTATTGAGCGCAGACGCTCCATTCTCATACGGCTTGATCCGCAACTGGCCCACCTAGCCGAATCCGAGCCAGGTCCAGCAGCAGAGGGTATGCTGTTTGGAGACACCTTAGTAAAAGACATCAATAAGTTTGTGGGGCTATTCAACAGTCTAGATAAAGCCCAAACTTCATTAAAAAAATCTGAAACAAACTAGATTTTTCCCCGTGCCGGCAGAAGTAGGGGCCGATCTGCCGGCCGCACTTCCACCTACAGACCCTATGTCAGGGCAACTGCTCCACCACAATACCCTCAGGCTCCCCCTCCATACACCGTGTCAGTGGCGCAGCCAGCGCCATTTTTCCCACCCCGTGGTAGACCGTGGCGCGGACGTGGAAACAGAGGTTACCCCCGATCTCGTCCATATACCGGTAAGTGTTCCACGCACTCCACTTTCACACATACCTGTGGGGGGACGACTGATACATTTTACCCACGCTTGGTCTGAGATTACGGCAGACGCGTGGATACTAACGACTATAAGAGGTTTCCACATAGAACTTCTGTCCTTACCAGAAATGGGCGTGATTCCGCCCCCTATCAGATTTGCAAAGCGCAACGTTGCTCTCATAGACAACGAAATAGAGGACCTGGTGTCCAAACAGGCAGTGGTGGAGGTCGACCCTTCTTCCCCGGGGTTTATCAGCAACCTCTTCCTTGTAAAGAAGAAAGGGGGCGGCTATCGCCCCGTGATAAATCTTCGAGACCTGAACCAGCATGTCGCTTATCGACATTTCAAAATGGAGGGCATACATTGCCTTCGAGACCTTCTTCAACCGGAGGACTGGTTGGTAAAGGTGGACTTAAAGGACGCCTATCTCACCATCCCCATGCATCCTTCTTCGCAACAACTTCTTCGCTTCCTATGGAGAGATCGAATGTGGCAATTTACATGCCTTCCTTTCGGTCTATCGTCCGCTCCGTGGTGTTTCACCAAACTCCTGAAACCAGTGGTGGCGTCCCTAAGAAGCAGGGGGGTGCGTCTGATCATCTATCTAGACGACCTCCTTATCATGACTCGCTCCAAAGCACAGGCCTACCAGCACATGAGGTGGACGATATCTCTGTTGGAAGGACTGGGCTTCTTGATCAACCAAGAGAAATCGATTCTCATCCCAGCTCAGGAACTGGAATTTTTAGGCTTCTTGGTGGACACCAATCAGGCCGTTCTCCGTTTGCCCAGAGCAAAATTGGCCCTCATACGCAAGGAGATCAGAGCGTTGCTACGCAAAGGCTTCCTATCGTTACGGGTACTTGCCCGGCTGGTGGGCCTTCTAGCGGCCTCCATTCAAGCCATATTTCCGGCCCCTCTCCATTACAGGGCCCTCCAGAGGCTCAAGATCCTTCATCTGCGTCAGGGTCTCAGATACGCAGACGAGGTGTCCCTCTCGGTAGAAGCCAGGGCAGAATTGCAGTGGTGGCTTCGCCATGCCGTCGAGTGGAACGGCAAGACAATCTTTAACTCTTGTCCGGACGCCATCATAGAGTCGGACGCAAGTCTGAGAGGCTGGGGCGCTCGCTTCGGCAACGCTTCTACAGGAGGGAGCTGGTCCATCGAGGAATCTCTCCTACACATCAATGCATTGGAAATGCTGGCGGCGTTATTCGCCGTCCGGAGTTTTTTGCCAGAAACTTCCAATTGCTGCGTATTATTACGCATGGACAATATTGCAGCGGTGCAGTACATCAACCGCTTGGGGGGCACCAGGTCCAGGATCCTGGCGGATATTGCCAAGGATTTTTGGCACTTCTGCCTCTCCCGCAATATTATCCCTATGGCGGAGTACATTCCGGGGATTTCCAATACAGTAGCAGATTGGAATTCCCGCTATCTCTTGGATTCCAGCGACTGGCGTCTGGATCGTTTAGTTTTCCTGCAATTGGAGCTGCTTTGGGGTCCGTTGGGCGTGGATCTATTTGCGTCCCGCCTCAACCACCAGCTACCGCGATTCTTCAGCTGGAGGCCGGACCCGGAGGCGTCAGCAGTAGACGCCCTCCGACAATCTTGGACGGGGGAGACACACCATGCGTTTCCCCCGTTTTCGATGATCCCCAAAGTTCTCATACAGATAGCGAACCAGAAGGCTACGGTTGTGTTGATCACCCCCTGGTGGCCGATGCAACCATGGTTTCCGATTGCTCTGGAGATGGCAGTGGATTGCCCCAGACTGCTCCCTCTTTTTCCGCAGATCCTCTCCAATCCGACCAGGGGTCTCCACCCTCTGGTAGCGGACGGCAGCCTAACTCTCCTAGCATGGTTGGTTTCGGGGTGCCCGACACGGACCGCGACCTTTCGGAATGGGCTAGGAACCTCCTCGCCCTGGCCTGGGCCCCCGGGACTCGATCGGCATATCGATCAGCCTGGAGACTCTGGATACGTTGGTGTGATCAACGACAGGTTGATCCCGTACAAGCACCTGTAGCAATGGTGGTAAATTATCTGGCGGACTCTTTTGAGTCTGGTAAGTCCTACAGTTCCATCAATGTGTACCGATCGGCCATTTCGGCTTACCATTATCCGGTGGACGCTTTGCCGATTGGCAAACACCCCCTGGTATGTAGGCTCTTACGGGGCATTAAATTTAGGCGACCGCCCCGTCCTAGGTATCAGTCCACTTGGGATGTTTCCAGCTTGCTGGAGATGTTTGCCAGGTGGGAGGACAATGAGGCTTTGTCATTAAAGCTTTTGTCTTACAAACTTACGGTCCTTTTATGTCTGGTTTCCATTAAAAGAGTCTCGGACGTAAAGGCCCTGGACATTTCTAGGCGTCAATTTTCGCCTCAGGGGGTCAGGTTCTCAGTGGTCCGAAGGACAAAGACGGGTATTCAATCAGTTTTTTACCCTTATTTTCCCGCGCATCCTCGATTGTGTGTTGTGCGTTGCCTACAGGCTTATGAAACGCAAACTTCCAACTTACGCTCTCCGGCCTTTTCTCAGCTCCTGGTTTCGTATGTCAGGCCTCATCATCCAGTCTCGTCCGCTACCCTGGCGCGGTGGGTACGCGCCGCCATGGAGATGGCTGGTATAGACGTTTCCCTCGTTGGAGCGCATTCTTCCAGAGGGGCGATGGCTACTAAGATAGTTACGTCGGGGGGCTCCCTCACTGACCTGTTGATGGCAGCGGATTGGTCGTCAGAGACCACGTTTCGCCATTTTTACTTCAGACCGGAGGAACATGTCTCCATGTCGGTTTTATAATATGGTGGTCGGATAACTTATATATTTATTTTGTTCTTATAGTTTAAGCTTTGAACTTGCATAAGATATGAGCCTCCTGTCTGATATATAAACCGAGATTTTCCTAGCTTGTGACGGAAAATATTAGTTATATGAAGACAGGAGGCGAGTATCTTCCCTCCCTTACCCAACCCTATTACGATTCTTTGTTTTCTTTGCAGGATATTGAGCATGTTGAGTGTTTTCCGGAAGGAGGCTGACCTGTTTGTTGCAGACTGTTTGGGTTCTCTACAGTCCCCGTTGGGATGAAGTTCGGCCTTCGCTGGCCAGGTTGTCCGGATTGTCTCCGAAAGCTACTGTGGTGGACCGGCTGGTCGGGGATTTGAGTGGCGATGGAGAGGTCCAGATGCAGTTTTGGGTTCCTGTGCGGCGGTGTTTCTCATTCAGAAAGAGGAGGATCCATACTGGGCAGTCCCTTATATAGTGGCTAAAGGCGGGGAGTGGCCGCTGTGGCCCTGGGACTGCTGGGAGTTGTAGTTTTTTCTTTTATATTGAATTGAAAACTGAAAATTCTGCTATGGGCATTATTAAAGAAAGAATAATGCATAAGATACTCGCCTCCTGTCTTCATATAACTAATATTTTCCGTCACAAGCTAGGAAAATCTCGATTTACATTTAGTGTAATGACAAACTGTATAAAAAAAAAGCTGTCAGTGAATAGAACTACTTATGACTACTGCTGTCAGTGAATAGAACTACTTATGACTACTGCTGTCAGTGAATAGAACAACTTATGACTACTGCTGTCAGTGAATAGAACAGCTTATGACTACTGTCAGTGAATAGAACAGCTTATGACTACTGTCAGTGAATAGAACAGCTTATGACTACTGCTGTCAGTGTATAGAACAGCTTATAACTACTGCAGTCAGTGAATAGAACTGCTTATGACTACTGCTGTCAGTGAATAGAACATCTTATGACTACTGCTGTCAGTGAATAGAACTGCTGATGACTACTGCTGTCAGTGAATAGAACATCTTATGACTACTGCTGTCAGTGAATAGAACCGCTTATTACTACTGTCAGTGAATAGAACATCTTATGACTACTGCTGTCAGTGAATAGAACAGCTTATGACTACTGCTGTCAGTGAATAGAACAGCTTATGACTACTGCTGTCAGTGAATAGAACTGCTTATGACTACTGCTGTCAGTGAATAGAACTACTTATGACTACTGCTGTCAGTGAATAGAACAGCTTATGACTACTGCTGTCAGTGAATAGAACTGCTTATGACTACTGCTGTCAGTGAATAGAACTACTTATGACTACTGCTGTCAGTGAATAGAACAGCTTATGACTACTGCTGACAAAATGTGAATTGAGGGCAGCCGCCTGCAGAGTTTCAGCACATGGGGCCCCCAGGGACACCAATGACCAACTGCGTCCTTGATTCCTTTTATATACATATGGGATTTTTTTAATACTATTTATTATTAAATTATATTATTTTTAATTACATTACACAGAGGTGCTATACAAAATTATTCTGACTTTTTTTTTTAATACTAGCAGAGGTTTAAATATTCCACAACTGAATGGGGATTGGATGATGAAGTCACATGATGATGTCACATGCTCGGTTCTGGCCAATAGACAGATACTTTCCTCTGATCTCTGTCAATTATAGAAATCATTCTAATTGGTGATTGAGATTGACAGTTATGGGGAAGAATTATTGGATTTGTTAGAACAGAGCATGTGACTTAATCGGCCAATCCCCGTTCAATGTGGAATATATGTAAAGATCTAGCCGACTTACAAATGGCAGAACAATTTTGTATAGAAGAAGGAATTCGGCGGCCTCTCTAGTCCCTTTCCTGACTGTGTGTAGGAAGGAAAGCTGCTGACCTCTAGATGCCCTTGTCTGATTGGATGTGCAGCGGAATAAAATGGATTGTAAAACAACCGCAAGATCAGGGTTCACACTTTGCGATCTCTTGCAGATATATATAATAAATTAATAATGTATTATTTAAAAAAAAAATGACAATAATACAACAGATATCTCCCATATGACTTGTGCAGCAGGGACAGGTCATTGTGTTACAGCCGCGGCCTCCTGCTGCCCATTCTGTATAAGAGACAAGAAGACCCTATGGAGCTTTAAACTAAATGATAACAGTCATTTATACTTCTTATTTCAGAATAACTATTCTATATTCTAGATTTATGATTATTAGTTTTAGGTTTGTGATAATACGGGCTAAAAAAAAATCTTCCGCATTAAATTATACTATTCCCTGAGCAAAAAGTCGCAACTTCATAGACAAATTAATCCAATATTCTGATCAATGCTCCAAGTTATTCTGGGGATAAAAGTGTAACCTACCTGAAGATCTCCTAAGGACCCGCGGGTGTGGATTAGGGTTTCCCAGTGTTGCAGCCGCCACTCAAAATGTATTACCCCACGTGATCTGGGGTCAGACCGGAGGAATTCACGTCAGTTTCTATCTATAAGAAATTACAGAAAAAGAGCGGCCTATGTTTTATGTGGACTGTACCCCCAATATATGATAAATAATTCCCCATCTATCAGGATCTTAACAAGAACAATGAACGTAACAAAATCTGTCCTAATAAAAGACCTGAACCCTTTCCATAGAGGACACAATCCTCCTGTGACCTTTCACCCCGATAACTAACAGCAGCGCAGGGTTCATAGTCCTCCAGCTGATACTGGAAGAAAAAACTAAACAGAAAAGAAATAAAACACTTTCCTATATAAAGACCAATATTCCCCGGACTCCTCGGGGGGATGAGGGGTACACGGCCCCAAACAGTGTCCGGAATAGAGGCCGATATATGGCATTTTCTCTCATAGACATTGAGCGGAATAGGCCACATTAGAATTCGCGATATTTCGCTAATATATTGACAAATATTCGTACAATTTGCGGCCTTTTTTTTACTATGCGCCATAAAATTAGCATGCACAATATCGCGTGATCTTCAGCAAACATGATCAGTCTCATAGGCCCATATGTGAATGTCTGACACTGTAACGAGTATTGGAGCCTTGTTTAAACCATAAGCTTGAAGCAGGGAGGGATGATCACTGTGATATGACAAAAAAAAGAAAAATGCAAATATTCAAGATAAATATTCGCATTGCGAATATATGCGCCCAACACGTCTATTAGACATGTCATATATAAGTATAATGGTGACTTTATCCCCGTTCTCTCTATCACTTTCCCCTTTCTCCTCTTTCTCCCCGGATTATATTGCGGCATCTCTCTTCTCTCCTGGCGGCCCGAACACTCCCCGGAGCCCGATCAGAGGTGACAGCTCCTGCCCCGCAGCTCCAACAAGGAGATCACATAATTCATCACCTTGGAGACTGGAAATCTGTAACTCCACATCCTAATATACAAGCTCTTCTATATTACATCACTTTATTATTATGTTTTGTTATATCAAGCACAATGCAGATGTATGTATATATTCTAGACTCTTCCACCCCTGATTATCCTATACCAGATATAAGAGCAGCTGAACTTGTTGTGTTGTTATTACAAGTCTTAGTCACCATCTATCGTTGTATCTATTTGTGTCTCAATTAGAACCTGAGAAAATATAAATATTCGACGTTACACTTTGGTAACATGTAAAGATTAGAATACAAATCTCTCACCAGCAGGTGTCACTATTGTAACACAATGTATCTGATCTGTATAAACTGTAACTGTAAGGATTTATACTGTTTTAATAAATATAGCGCCATCTACTCGCCGCACAGTTCTAGTTCTTTATTCCATTCATTGTACAACAGCGACATCTTGTGTCAATTAACAGCAATTACATTGGTGATTATCAGGTTCCCGACAATTCTGTGGTTTCCTGTTATTACGCGGTTACCTAGTAATTCAATTAAGGATTCGATTCTAATTTGCATTAAACAGAAGGTTAACCAAATAAACCCCATAGAGATACATGTATCGGAGCCTGTATACCGGGGAGGAGATTCCCGTCACTGACAAAGTCTTCGGCTTCTCTAAACAAATACTTGAATGTGACCTTATCCTATATAGCAGATCTGGATATAACGCTTGTCCGTGTGAATATAGCGCTAATAACAGAAAAGCTCAGGATCAATCTTTTCCAAGGAAGGGAAATTCTATCAGAAACCTCCGGCCCCTGACCGGGGAAATCTGGCAAGAGATGACAGTGCAGCCGCGATCTCATGTGTGAACTGGGACCTACTGTTCAGACACCTTATGATAATACTGGGCAGGTCTCTGCACTTGTGGTAGGAATGGAATCTACGCGGTTTAGTCCCGATCACCAATAGTTGTATTCAATGACAACCTGTGTATATAAAAATAAAAATGTATTACTCTATTACAGTCTCTGCTCATTAACCCCTAATTCTCCTGAGAAGTCTCGTTGAGAGCAGGAAGGGGAATTACAAAAGTATACAATGTAACAACAATGTATTAATAAGAATAAACAAATGAATAAATAACTAATGTATCAACGTGGAAACTAACAGACAGGAGTCCATCATAAAGAGTGAATAAGATGTGTTGGTCCTGGAGAGACTGCACAAAACAAAGAATTTATTACTTTATAATGTTGCCCCGTTGTGGATGGGCTGTGGGTCTGGTGTCATCTATATAATACATGACACGGACATTCTGTAACACAGTAGGTGACATGTCCCTAATGTACATGGGCCGTGACGTCATCGGTCCATCTGCACATTTACAATGGAAGTATAAATGACATCATTCTATCAGAGACAGGAGGATTTATGGTTATACTTATACCGTGTTATATCCCGTTCCGAACCTGTAGGGTGGAGTCTAGTTTGTGGACTAAGCCTGTTACATTTGTATGAATTCACATTGTTATCTTTATAAACCATTTATATTAATATGATACATTATCATTCCGTGCATTGTATGAGGTAAACATAATATTTTATTACATTATTAATTAGAAGATAATAAAGAAGAAGAGTTTTATTGTCCGCCCGGCTGGAGTTCCTCTTGGATGTCGGCAGTCTGATGCTTGCTGTGCGGCTCTCCACCTTTCCCGAGCACAGGAGCTGGGATTCAGCAGGCGGGCTGGCTTCATACAATTGTTGTGTGGAATACAAATATGACATGGAAGTATCAGTGCAGCGGCCGGGATAGGGCTTTCTCTCCCAGGTATAATGTTCTCTGTTATCAGGACCATATATACAACCAATATAAGAATCCCCGATGTCATCCTGGTAATGTACAAGCAGGTCCTGTAATGGAGATAATCTGTGAGAGAAATCACAATAGGATCCTCGGGGTCATCACTTAACAGACGAGGGATCTGGGGATAGAAGACATTCTGTGAGGTGGAAGGATCCTACAGAGAATACGGAGTCTCTTGTATCTGGATCAGGATTCTGACTTCTTTGTTCTTCTCCTTCCATCTTCAGCCCCTCTGACCCCGTCACTGCTCTCCGCTCCCTCCGCTCTGTCCTCGCCGGTTCCCGCTATCACTGTCTCCTTTCTCACCGCTGAGCAGCCCGGACACGATCCTCCGACCCGACCACTTCTACTTCCAGAGCTTCAGTCGGGGACCGGGTTATATCTTTTAACTGCGGCATCTCCTTCCTCAGTTCCCGGCCCGAACACGCCCCGAAGCCGGATCAGCTGTGACAGCTCCTGCCCGGTGGCTTCAAAACACGTTGGAGATTACAAAGAATAACAACAAGGAGATTACATAATTCCCCATCATGGAGAATCTGTATCCCCTTCCCCCTGACCTCCTGCACAGCCGGGATGTGAGAGAATATCCCCAGGGGGTAGGAGCCCCAGCTCTAGGTCCAAATCCTCCTCCTCCCCCCCGCACCCGGGCCAAGTGCTCTCTGCAGACATGAGGAGACATCTGCGGGTGTTATGGGTCGGGAAGCTGTAAGGAAGATGAAGGAGAGAACAGTCATCACATCTACTTGTAGACAACTCCCCCCATCATCTCCGGGTCAGTAAATGGACACGTTGTCCGTATTATATCTATATATCCGGACAGGGAGCTGGCAGTGAGCGGAGGCGCCGCCTGTGTTACCCTCCGGGGCTCTCAGCAGCTCCAGGCCGTCTCCGCATCGTGCAATCAGCTTCCTGGACGGTAGATGTTGTAGTAAAGATCCGTGTGATGGTGACCGGTGCCGGGAATAGAAGGAACGATCCCCAGCAGCAGATTTATATTCCCGGATACACAGTGATGTGCAGATCGGGAAGACTGTGGCGGAGATCCCGGGGCCTCCTCCCGGCTCCTCCCCGGCACCTCCGATAATGACGGGTATAAACCGTTAGGGGGGATGTTAGGGAGGAGGAAGACACGGAGAAGGGGATCTCTCCTGTCCGGTTCTAGCCGGTAAAGATATTTTATCCCGGGCAGGGAAGCACAAGGTTGTAGCGGAACTTCGGCCGGGTCCAGACGGGATGGGGCGGGGCCTGTTCTCTGTGTCAGCCAATAGCAGCTCCGGACGGTGACATCTCAGCAGCCAATCATTGCGCAGCCGCTGTACATATAAGAGGCGCCAGCAGCTCCGGTCTCAGCATTTATCCTTCACGATATTTGTGTAGTTGTGATTTATAAGATGGCAGAAACCGCACCAGCCGCTGCTCCTCCCGCCGAACCGGCCGCAAAATCCAAGAAGCAGCCGAAGAAATCAGCCGCCAAGAAAAGCCACAAACCCTCCGGTCCCAGCGTGTCCGAGCTGCTCGTTAAAGCCGTGTCCGCCTCTAAGGAGCGCAGTGGGGTGTCTCTGGCCGCCCTGAAGAAGGCTCTGGCTGCCGGAGGATACGATGTAGACAAGAACAACAGCCGCCTGAAGCTGGCCATCAAGGGGCTGGTGACCAAGGGAACCCTGCTCCAGGTGAAAGGCAGCGGCGCCTCCGGATCCTTCAAGATCAACAAGAACCAGCTGGAGACTAAGGACAAGGCGGCCAAGAAGAAGCCGGCGGCTGCGGCCAAGAAGCCTGCAGCAGCTAAGAAAGCGACCAAATCCCCTAAGAAGCCAAAGAAGGCTCCGAGCGCGGCCAAGAGCCCGAAGAAAGCCAAGAAGCCTGCAGCGGCCAAGAGCCCGAAGAAAGCCAAGAAGCCTGCAGCGGCCAAGAGCCCCAAGAAGCCGAAGGCTGCTCCCAAGAAGGTGACCAAGAGCCCGGCTAAGAAGGCGGCCAAACCCAAAGCTGCCAAGAGCCCGGCTAAGAAGGTGACTAAAGCCAAGAAGAGCGCGACTAAGAAATAATCGGGAGCCTCGTCCTGTACTTATCCCACAAAGGCTCTTTTCAGAGCCACCACCTCCTCCAGACAGAGCTGTACGATCAATGCCCGTGTAACCCCCGGGATACATAAAGGATATAATACAGTGATATAAATCTATATTATCACTTTATTATATTTTATCAATCCCAATACATCTGCCTTTACTAGTTCTAGATCCCCTTATGAACACTCAGCTGAGTCTGTTCTGTAACCAACCATTGTATCTTTCTGCCGCTGTAACACTTGTAGGGTCAGCGCTTGGGGGAAATATAATTATTGTTACAAATCGGCAACAAAAAGATTATAAATCTCTCCACCAGGTGTCACTATTGTAACACATTGTAGATCCTATGTATAAACTATAAGGATTTACACTGCTGTGATAGACGCCCTAAGGATAAACGGGATTATGGAAATTATTGATTTACCAGATATTTGGGGATAAATGTAACCCTTTGGGTAATAGGTTGTGCACATATTATTTCCCCCATCCCGAGGGTTAGTTTGCTGCTTAGTTTTATTACTATTTAAAGTCATGCAGTCCCGAATAGAGTCTGAATATAGGGGAGCGGCAGGCAATCAGTGTGAACACCCGAAATGCGGTACCGCGTCATGTCTGAGGGGACACGGGGGAGGGCGCTATTATCGGGAGTTACGTCCATCCGCAGGGAAGGCTCGAATAGGGCGAGGATGGGTCCTGCCTCTTTCTAACAAAGAACAATTGCTGACGTCACACGTATTTTGGCGGGCTCATTGGTTGTAAGAATCAGCCAATGGGATGCAGGGGTGGGATTTACATGAACCAATGGGGACAAGACGAGGAGAATAAATGTTCTGCTCCGCGCTCGTTCTCCATCACTTCTCCGCTGTGTACGTGTACAGAGGATCATGGCCAGGACCAAGCAGACCGCTCGTAAATCCACCGGAGGGAAAGCTCCCCGCAAGCAGCTGGCTACTAAGGCCGCCAGGAAGAGCGCTCCCGCCACTGGTGGGGTGAAGAAGCCTCACCGCTACCGTCCAGGTACAGTGGCTCTCCGTGAGATCCGCCGCTACCAGAAGTCCACCGAGCTGCTGATCCGGAAGCTCCCCTTCCAGCGCCTGGTGAGAGAGATCGCCCAGGACTTCAAGACCGATCTTCGCTTCCAGAGCTCGGCGGTCATGGCCCTGCAGGAGGCCAGCGAGGCTTACCTGGTGGGACTCTTTGAGGACACCAATCTGTGCGCCATCCACGCCAAGAGGGTCACCATCATGCCCAAAGACATCCAGCTGGCCCGCAGGATCCGTGGGGAGAGAGCTTAGATCTACCCGGGACCCGCATACAACACAAAGGCTCTTATCAGAGCCACCAAATTATCTATAGAACGAGCTGATTCCTTATCCTCTCCATTGTTCTGCTCCTATACTCCGCCTGTTCTCATAAGCAGGATCCCGGGATTGTTCTCTGCAGTTAACCCCCTCAGTACTGAATTATATTCAGTTACTATAGTGATGTAAATCGTGACCTCCGCAGTGTAATGCCCCTGTGTGATCGGTGCTGCTGGCTTCAGTCTCCCGACACTTGTGACTAATTGATGCATAGAGGACACTAAAGGGTTAACTCTAGGTGAAGTTATAGACCCGAATGTTCGCTCATTGGTTGATCACCGCAGTTGACCATTTTGAAATTCCCGCTCTTCTTCTGATCGTTTCTCCCTTTGTCTCGTCCTCTTCTCTGTACACGTGACTACATTCCTCTTGTTTCTGTAAATAGGAAGAAAAAGGCGGCGGAGGGGAAACTGTTGGGGCCGATCAGGGGGATTCTAGTGAGGCGGAGAGGAGAGAGGACACTATGTCCGGGGCTGACATCATAATGGTGGGTGTATACGGGATCTTCCCTGCAGAATATATAGAGGAGCCGCGTCCCTGTCCTATTCCAGACCTGATACCGATCACATCCTGCAGCCCGACACTGCTGAGAATGCGGCGGGGAAAGCTATCCTGTATTTTATACATGGTCATTTTGTTGTTATTTAATGTACTAAATTCCGATATTATGTCACTCAGCTGCAAGAGATCGCCCAGTGTGAACCCTGATCGTGCGGTTGTTTTACAATCCATTTTATTCCGCTGCACATCCAATCAGACAAGGGCATCTAGAGGTCAGCAGCTTTCCTTCCTACACACAGTCAGGAAAGGGACTAGAGAGGCCGCCAAATCCCTTCTTCTATACAGAATTGTTCTGACATTTGTAAGTCGGCTAGATCTTTACATATATTCCACATTGAACGGGGATTGGCCGATTAAGTCACATGCTCTGTTCTACCAAATCCTGTCAGCGATCACCGTGTATTTAGACCTGATGAAGTCTTAGTGGGGGGGGGAGAGATTCCCGGGCCCGTCATTGATAAAAATCCTCCCCGATGTGAATATAACGCGTGTCCGTGTGAATATAGCGCTAATAGAAAAGCTCAGGACTAATCTATTAATAGTAAATCATCTCCTAGACCTCCGGTGTTCTCTATCCGAATAAGTGTCCGAGAATCTCAGCCTCCTGGGAGGGAAGGGATAGAGAATGGGATACTAATAATGGAAGGGAAAAGAATGGAGCAAAAGGAACAATTAAATTCGAATAAAAAGAGGAAAGTTACAGGGAATAAAATATATATATATATATACCATTTATTATGAAGCATAAAAGTAATCTCAGGACCCTGTGGTTATTAATGTTATTGGTTAAAATAGACCCCACCGATCTCTCCCCTTCAGGCTTCCATGCACGGCCGATTTATTCACAAGCTGAGCCGAGACAGCAGGAGGGTGAGCGTACACCGGCCTTTTACTATTAATTCAGGACTATAATTTACGAATATTGCGCATGGACTCACAATTTCATTGGTAGCATACACACAGTGCGATATCATACATTGTGTCCAACCAAAACTATTCAAATTGTGTTTTATGTTTCTTTATTGGAATTAATATTGAGACATTTTCTTAGTAACAAAGTGTTTCTAGTGTCTCATTCGTTACATCTAACGGGATTGTTACTTTTTATAACAGCTCAGCCTTTCCTTCACTTCACCGATCTGTCTGTTTTACTAGTGCAATAATGGGTTAACTATTTTATGTGATTACTATCTATTTTAACAATAATACTAGTATCTAAAGGGCTCTGAGATGACTATTATGTTTCATGATCAATGTTATTGTTCTCCGAGAGACCCAGCTGAGACTATCTAGTTTACTACAACTTTCCTCGTTTTATTCTTAATTATATTTGTGTCATTTATATTTGTATTTATTCATTATTCTCATTCTACAGCGATAACTGTAGAATGAGCGGGAAAATAACAGTTCTATAGCCGGATACCGAGCTCTTATTGGCTGATCTCCGGCCGGCTCTGGGGCGATTATTCCCGGTCACTGTATACAGCGAGTGCCGGGATCTTTATGTAACCAACGATGGAGAAGCGCTGACCCCCTGATCGGCTGGATGGAGGCCGCGCTGTGTAATGCGGCTGGAGATCCGATGTGTTCAGGAGCTTCCATTACACAGGAGGCTACAGTATAGGAGGCGCCATCTCTACACTGCGGTCCCGTCTATTGTGGAGGATCCGTAAACTACATCGTGAGAAAACGTATTCATTACGAGACTTAACCCTTCCAATACAAACTACATTCTGCACAACCCACACGGTGTCCTATACTAGATAAAATGTGCCGGATGTTGTTTAATCCCTATAACAGCCCAGATCCCTATCACACCCGAGATCAGCGGCGCCAGCTCTGTAGGAGACAATGTGGTGGCTCTTAGAAGAGCCTTTGGTGTTCGGGATGATCTGGGAAGCGGTGATCACTTGCTCTTGGCCGCTTTGCTGCTCTCGGTCTTCTTGGGCAGCAGCACGGCCTGGATGTTGGGCAGGACGCCTCCCTGGGCGATGGTCACCCCACCCAGCAGCTTGTTCAGCTCCTCGTCATTGCGCACGGCCAGCTGCAGATGACGGGGGATGATGCGGGTCTTCTTGTTGTCCCGGGCGGCATTACCGGCCAATTCCAGGATCTCAGCGGTTAAATACTCCAGCACAGCGGCCAGGTAGACCGGAGCACCGGCGCCCACCCTCTCGGCATAGTTCCCTTTGCGGAGAAGTCTGTGCACACGACCGACGGGGAACTGGAGTCCTGCCCGGGATGAGCGGGTCTTGGCCTTAGCCCGAACCTTCCCTCCTTGTTTGCCGCGTCCAGACATAATTATTACTGAAAACTAAATACTCAAGAGAAGTCTCTCTGTGATGTAACTGAGATATTCTTTCTGCTGCCTTTTATATGTTTCTGCTCCGCCCTTCGGCTCCCGTGATTGGGTAGATTTGAATCCTGCCAATGGTGACGAGACTTGAAGAAACACCAATGAACTGCACTGGGCGGGGCTTAAGACGCTCCCACAGGTCACATGATTTGCTCCTCCAGTAGAACAGTGAGCAGACAGCATTTCTTATTTGCATGGGCTGCATATAAATACGGCTGCGGTGGGAGGAGGAAGCATCATTATTCTCTCTGTTCTAGTGAAGAAGGATTGTGACTGATTATTATGCCTGATCCCGCCAAGTCTGCACCAGCCCCCAAGAAGGGCTCCAAGAAAGCCGTGACCAAGACTCAGAAGAAGGACGGCAAGAAAAGGAGGAAGACCAGGAAGGAAAGCTATGCCATCTACGTGTACAAGGTGCTCAAGTAGGTCCACCCTGACACCGGCATCTCCTCCAAGGCCATGGGCATCATGAACTCCTTTGTCAACGATATCTTCGAGCGCATCGCAGGGGAAGCCTCCCGCCTGGCTCACTACAACAAGCGCTCCACCATCACCTCCCGGGAGATCCAGACCGCCGTGCGCCTGCTGCTGCCTGGAGAGCTGGCCAAGCACGCCGTGTCCGAGGGCACCAAGGCCGTCACCAAGTACACCAGCGCCAAGTAACCTGCTCCGCCTCCTGCTGTCACCCCAAAGGCTCTTCTAAGAGCCGCCACATTGTCTATAATAGAGCTGGGGCTTCTCCTGTCTGTATTCCCCGTATTCTCTTCTGTATATGTGGCCGCTATTCTGTCAGTACAGTCTATTGATACTATATATATTCTGCTCCGGGATCGGGTGAGATCAGAGCGGCGGCTGCGGTTCTCACTGACTGCAGGATGTATATTCTCCTGTGGTGGAGCGGGGGGCGCTGTAGAGTTCTCCGTAGTTAACCCATTGCCCGATCTGTCTTGTGATCAGTGTTAAGTGTCTCCTCCACCAGATTCCCCGATTATTTCTTCTATAATCTCCTGATCGATCACACAGCCTTACTGGAGTGAATTGTTGCGGTAACGCTATAATATGTAGTCTGCACAATCTATAAATCCTAATTTACTGACCGGGGAATCTATTGATCGGTATCGCCGGGGTTTATTATGAGACTCTCATCCTACTGTGTGTGCACTGACTGGGAGGGAACAATAGAGAAACAAGGAGGATGAGGGTAGTAGTCAGCCACAGAATCAGCCTCTACATCTCGGGGAGATCTCTCCATTGTTATCGGGACCGCGCACACGGCTCATTGTTAACCCTTTAGCGGCATGTTTACTACAATGAAATGACAAAGGACCCGAGCCCGACTCTACACAGCAGGAAGGACACCACAGTATCAGAGTATTTCTCCGCTCATAGGCAGCATTAATTCTATATAAATCCCGATGGGTCAATGTTCATTTATTAATGCCCCTTTCCACACTCACACATTGGCTGATCACAGGATGTTCAGGGTTTGAATTTCCCGCTTCCTCCAGACCCGATAACAATGGAGAGATCCCCCTCATTCTCGTGTATGTCACCAATAAAGATCCTAATCCTAGGCGCAATGCTCGCACAGCTGCCGTTGGTTATAATCTTTGGAAATTAATTGTAGTCATGAATTATAAGTAAAAGTCTGGTGTAGATAACCGCACACCGCTCCCACTCATACACCGATCACCCTCCCGCTGTCTCGGTCTCAGCTTGTGAATAAACCGGCCGTGCATGGAAGCCTGAAGGGGAGAGATCGGTGGTGTCCAGGTGCGGTCTGGATGTTCCCAGTGATAATACTGGAGTAGAGTCCTCGCTAAAGAGTTAATGATGATTGAAAGTTGTCACAATCTAGCGCTTGTTTTTTGCGCAAATAAAAATGATTTTCCAGTTGTGTGGTCACATAGATGGGGGTAACCAGACGCATTTCAGTGGTTTAGATTATCTATTGTAACCAATAATACTAGTAGCCCTGTGATAACTTTTATGCTTCATGATAAATGTTTTATTTTTTGCCTCTTAACTCGTTTTATTGGTATTAGTTTTAATGTTCCATCTTGATTTTTTTTAAATCATATTTTAATTTTACTTTCAGAAGATTCATCCAACGCTTTTCTATAGTTAACGCTATATTCACACGGACACGCGTTATAGCCAGATCGGGAAGGGTTTTATCAATGACGGGCCCGGGAATCTCTCCCCCCCACTAAGACTTCATCAGGTCTAAATACACGGTGATCGCTGACAGGTAAAATAGATTGTAAAACAACCGCACGGTCAGTGTTCACACTGGGCGATCTTTTCCAGTAATTTAATACATAGAACAATAAAATAATGTATAAAAAATAATTTCCCTGCCGCCTCCTTTTCAGGTGAAGGGAGTCAGGCTGCTGGGGGAGGGTGCAGGATGTGATCGGTATCAGGTCTGGAATAGGACAGGGACGCGGCTCCTCTATATACTCTGCAGGGAAGACCCCGTATACACCCACCATTGTGATGTCAGCCCCGGACATAGTGTCCTCTCTCCTCTCCGCCTCACTAGAATCCCCCTGATCGGCCCCAACAGTTTCCCCTCCGCCGCCTATTTCTTCCTATTTACAGAAACCAGAGGAATGTAGTCACGTGTACAGGGAAGAGGACGAGACAAAGGGAGAAACGATCAGAAGAAGAGCGGGAATTTCAAAATAGTCAACTGCGGTGATCAACCAATGAGCGAACATTCGGGTCTATAACTCCGCCTAGATTTAACCCTTTAGCGTCCTCTATGCACCACTTACGGTCACAGGTGTCGGGAGACTGAAGCCAGCAGCACCGATCACACAGGGGCAATGCAGAGGACACGATCTACATCACTATAGTAACTGAACTCAGCACAGAGAGGGTTAACTGCAAAGAACAATCCCGGGATCCTGCTTATGAGAACAGGCGGAATATATATATATATATATATATATATATATATATATATATATATATATGCGCAATTTACTTGGGTGTGAACAGCTCCATTAACATACAGGTGTTATATAGAGTGAAGGCTCATTTGTCCGGATAGCGGGATATAGAAGGGTCTTACCGGGATATTATCAGGAGATTTGCATGTTCTATAACACGGACTCTTTAGGGAGGTAATGAGTGATATGATGGGGAGGGAAGTAATGTAATCTGGAGAAGATGAATGTAGATTGTAACAGTAACTATAATCACGGAGGAAGATGAGGGCAGTAGTCAGAACATTCAGAGGAGATCCCCCGGAGCAGATAGGAGGGAAATACCGATAGACTGATCAGGTGCAGCGATTATGGCAGGACAGGGAAAAACAAACACCGCAACCACAAGAGCAAAACACCGATCACACAACCTCTCAGTAGAGAAGACACAAGGAATTGTAGCCTTTCCATAGAACATGTGGGCGGCTCTGAGAAGAGCCTTTGGGTTGATGTGATGGAGCCGAGTAGAAGCAGAATTAACCTCCGAAGCCGTAGAGAGTGCGGCCCTGGCGCTTGAGGGCGTACACCACGTCCATAGCGGTGACGGTCTTCCTCTTGGCGTGCTCGGTGTAGGTGACGGCGTCACGGATGACGTTCTCCAGGAAGACTTTCAGGACACCGCGAGTCTCTTCATAGATGAGGCCGGAGATGCGCTTCACACCTCCCCTGCGAGCTAGACGGCGGATGGCAGGCTTGGTGATGCCCTGGATGTTATCCCGGAGCACCTTCCTGTGCCGCTTGGCTCCGCCCTTACCGAGACCTTTCCTTCCTTTTTTTTTTTTTGATTGAAAGAGCTTTATTTTCCGTTCAGTCATTACAAGTCGTACAATAAATTACAGTCACACAAAGCATGATAGTACAATACACAGCAAAGGTTCCCTAAGCTATACATCGCACACCATGCTACTCTAACATTCAGCTCAATCCTGCAATATAAAGGCACAAGAGATCAAACAAAAAACAAATAATACAATCTGTGATCGGGGTAGGGGTGTGGGCGACTATGTGGGGGTAGGGAGGGGGCGGATCACAGGGCCAAACTGTTGGGCTGTATCTTCAGGGAGACATGGGAGAAGGAGAGGGGTCTTCACTCCTCTTCTTCCTCATCAACGGCCGAGCTGTCCAAGATGGAATAGTCTCTAAGCAGGTTCTTGATGAACCTGCGGCAGTCCCGGACGGACATGTTTTCCCTGTTGATCACGAGGCGGTTCCTGGCAAGCCACACTGCGTCCTTAAAACAGTTCATAAGGCGCCAGGCCTCCTGGATGGCCTCCACGTCGTGGGTCCCAGGGAACAGGCCGTAAAGCACCGAATGGTACGATAGGCAGCTCCTGGGCACTGAGTCTCTGAGTTCATGTTCTAGGGCGTCCAACAGACCCTGTGCAAAGGGGCACTGCCAAAACACGTGGAAAGATGTTTCCTCCACGTAGGGGCAACGGGGGCAGTACCGGGTCTTGCACAGGTTGCGGGCATGCATGAATGACCTGAGAGAGAGACCTCCCATGACGGCCATCCACGAAAAGTCCTTGTGTCCATTGGTAAGCCGCTTTGAGGCCACATTGTTCCAAACTGTCTCTGCAGTGGCTGCGGGGAGTCCCGGAACCAGCTCGGTCAAGTCCTTAGCTCGGATGAGCTTGTGGATTGTCTTCGGCTTCCATAGGTCGGGTTTCAGTCCTTCCAGCTGGTGCTCCCTCACAAACCGGACAACATCCCCATAGAACCAGGGAGTGTTCCAGTTGTAAGGGATGGAGCTGTCCCACTTGTCCCAGCCCAGCTGTCTCCAGAGGGGCATGAGAAGCAAGCGAGACATGGACCTGCCCGCTGAGCCAGTCTTTTCAACAAGAGTCCGCTGCACCGTGACACATGCAAAGGAGGCCCTCAGCAGAGCGGGGATGTCGGGTATTCCCTTCCCACCCTTGCGGGGTTCCTTGTACATCACGGTCCTCTTGACTCTGTCCATTTTGCCCCAGACGAAGCCAAACACTGTCCGGGTGATGGCCTTGCAAACGGTGGTATGGGGAGGCCAGGCCTGTGCGGTATATTGGAGCACAGGCAAAACTTCACCGCGTCCAGACATCTTCTCTATGTAGCGAGTAGATTGCAAGATACTGAGTGCGGCCGAGTCCGGCTTATATAGCACATGGGCGGACCTGAAAGAAAACTAGAACAAAGATGACATCATCCGGGGGGCGTTTCTTTTAACCACATTTACATTCCTGACCCCTCCCCCTTTCCGTTGATTGGCTGAACACGAGACAAGAAGGTTTTGAATTTCCCGCCCATTCCAAAACGTTTGCTGCATTTTTCCGATTCTAAATAATCAGTTTTTTTTTCTTACCGCGATTCTCCCCAACATTCTAGAGAAGAGCAGTCGTCATTGTACCGAGCGGGAATGGTGATCGGGCAGGTGTGTGAGCTGTATGTTACACACATGGGAGAGGATCAATAGCAGCACAATAATCTGTCAGGTGTATAATGTGTGTGCGGGGAGCAGCAGATGGCAGAACAAATCTTGTGAATGGATCGATCACTCGGGCAGCATTACCAGGTCTACAGGACTGCTCACCCCCGGGCACCAAGACTCTGCACACATTGTACGACATTATATGGAGCCCCGATATGTGCAATGAGAGTGACCGAGAATAATCGTCCGAGAGCCTGATCCCACGTGTTAATACCATAAAAACAAATAAACCCATCAATTCTCAGGATGGATAACACCATGTGTACAACCAGTTAACGAAAGAGTTAAATGTACCTCCAAATTTGGGTAAATCAATAACTTCCTTAAATCACATCTATCCATAGAGATCGTCTATTTATCACAGCAGTATAAATCCTTACAGTTACAGTTTATACAGATCAGATACATTGTGTTACAATAGCGACACCTGGTGGTGAGAGCTTTGTATTATACTCTTTACATGTTACCAAATTGTAACAAGTAATATTTCCCAGGTGCTGACACAAGTTACAGAGATACAAATAGATACAACTATGGATGTTGACTAAGACTTACACCCCCTGCTTATTCTATACCAGATATAAGAGCAGCTGAAATTGTTGTGCTGTTATTGTAAGAGTCTGTAAGAGGATCAGGAACAAATAAATACATCTGCATTGTGCTTGATATAACAAAACATAATAATAAAGTGATGTAATATAGAAGAGTTTGTATATTAGGATGTGGAGCTACAGATTTTCCATCTCCCAGATCCTGAATTATGTGATCTCCTTGTTGGAGTTGCGGGGCAGGAGCTGTGGATTTATAGTGTTTTGTTTAGTTTTTTAATTTAATCCATAATTACATTAATACCCATAAAATCTAATTATGAATTAAATTATTTAATTGTTCACTAATGATGCATCCACTAGTTATTGATCATTAATACATTGATTAATTATTATGGTTGTAAATATTTATAAATTATATGATCCATGTAAAAGGTGGATATCATGGGGGATAGAGATGAGCGAACTTACAGTAAATTTGATTTGTCACAAACTTCTCAGCTCAGCGGTTGCTGACTTTTCCTGCATAAATTAGTTCAGCTTTCCAGTGCTCCATGGGCTGGAAAAGGTGGATACAATCCTAGGAAAGAGTCGCCTAGGACTGTATCCACCTTTTCCAGCCCACGGGAGCACCTGAATGCTGAACTAATTTATGCAGGAAAAGTCATCAACTGCCGAGCCGAGAAGTTTGTGACGAATCAAATTTACTGCAAGTTCGCTCATCTCTAATGGGGGGATATTAATCAATTCGTGTTGTGGAAAGTTATTTGAGTAGACTGATTTTTCAGCAGTTTTTTGGCGCAATGTGTTAAAAAAAAAAGGAGTTACTGGAAGATATTTTATTTGCGCAATAGTTACCAAAGTGTGGTCCAGGCTTACTTAGGTTTTTGACTTTTCAAAGAACTTTGCCCTCAAAATTTGTGACTTTTAGAAAAGACTTTGGTTTCTGAGCTATTCGGTTTGTCACACAAAAAAAGCACAAAAAGTGACTGCGCCTGGCAACTTGCTACAAAAGTAAACAAAAAGAAAGTCCAAATGACTTGATAAATCCCCCCACCCCATGTTCCTTATAATATGATATAATGGCATAATATGATATGTATCATGTTAATCCAGGGATCCCTCTAGTGGTGTATAGTAATAGTGCAGCAAGTTTTTCTTAGATATCAAGAAGATGGAGGCCGTGATTGTGACATAATGGCCACGCCCCCTTGTGACATCACATCACACCCACTCTATTCATGTCTATGGGAGGGGACGTGTTAGCAGACACGCCCCCTCCCATAGATATGAATGGAAGAGGTGCGGCATGACCATGACATAAACCACAACTGCCCCAGGAACCCTGCATTTGTTTAGAAAGTCGGGTGTTGCGGGAGATCACGGAGGTCCTGCTACTGGGATAGGGGATAAGATGTCTAGCAGTGGAATACTTCTTCAGGGCAGGCAGTTGCACCCACCCCCACTTCTTGACAAAGATTCAAAACACGTATTGAGGTGGTGGTGGGGTGTACTCTCTGAGTCCTCAGCATGTCAATAACAGGTAACTAATACTGTTTGTAAATCATGTGGCATAATAGCGTGCACTATGAGGGAGATGTGACACTGTTGGTTGATAGTTGTCTCTGGGAATATTCCAATATGTGCACCCTATCTTGTGTTTTTGGGGTTGGTGTTTTTTAGGGGTGGGCCATTTTAAAATGGGAGGGCTCTCTGTTGCTGTATGTAATCCTTTTTGTAAATAATAAAGCATTTTGTGGACACTTTCTTGTGTCAGTCTATTATAGGTTATTTAATTTTTGGAAACACTTGGAAAAAGCCATTGTGTGTTCCGATACCTTAGTGTGCATTATAACACTGGAAGAAATCTGACAACAACCAGGGATATTTTATCCACCCTCAAGGGTAGAATCAGAGAGAGTATTCAGTGCAGTAGGATCCGTCATCACCCCCTAAGACAACAAGTCTGCCAGCAGCATGGAACATGTAACCTCCTGTGCCAGATGCCACTGAGAAGACAGTACAACCGCCACCCCTGCATCATATAGATCACATACCAAATAGATCATATTCATCACATAGGTCAGTGATGGCAAACCATATTGAGTGCCCAAACCGTAATAAACACCAACTTTTTTTTTCCCTCAAAGTGCCAGCACAGCAATTAAATCAGAATACTGAGGTTTAGGTTTAGAAAAAACAACTTAGGTAGGCAGTATGTTCCCCCACAATAGGTAGGCAGTATGCTCCCTCACATTAGGTTGTAGTTCCCCCACATTAGGTAGGCAGTATAGTTCCCCCACATTAGGTTGTTGTAGTTCTCCCACATTAGGTTGTAGTTCCCCCATATTAGGTTGCAGTCCTCCCACATTAGGTGCAGTATAGTTCCCCCACAGACATACAACCTTCAGCCATATATAGTGTATGGCTGGAGGCTGTATGTCTGTGTACAGCCTCACAGTGCTCCATCCATCGCTCCTCTGGTCAGGGGTCATGACCTAATCTTAATAGACCATAGCAGTAGGTACCGGGACCGGAGGAGCGGTGGTCGGAGCGCCGAAGCTGAAGTGTAGCTGGTAAATTACCATGTTGGCCAGCGCGCGTCCTCCTCCTAGATGCTTCGCTCCTTCGTTCCTATGGGCGCACGCATGCACTACCTCCCTGCGGCCCCTGCATTTTTAAAGTTAACGCGGGGCCGGAGAAAGGTAATCAGGGACATCTTTGTGTCCGAAAAGATCTTTCAGGACACAGGGATTTCCCGGTTTACCGTGCCTGGCAAACTATGGCTGCGTGCCCACGCGTCCCATAGGTTCGCCATCACTGACATAGGTCATATAGAGGTGTAAATAATAGATATTATATACAATCCTGTATTCAGGATATGGATCCTTCTTCATGGTATAGTCAAGTACATCATATTGATCATATAGACCATATTAGTCATATAAATAATTTCCTCCATTATGTGAAGTACCCATCTACTATAAAGCAGATCACATTGATCAGTATCCCAAAGGCTTCTCGGCCTTTTGGCTAAGATCAAGTGTAGTATCTGTTCTTATCAGTTTTCATGCTGGTGGGGATGGGTGCTGCATGGAGGATGCAGGTGTACCAGGGCTTTCCGGGGCTGGTTCTGAGGAATCAGCTTGACGGCTGCCCCGATGTGACCTGTTCCCTCCGGGTCTCGCCATGAGGCTGAGAGGGTCTAGAGCCGAGGTACTTTGTGCCTCGGGGAGTGGTGACCCCGAGGTGCCGAAACTCACTGGGAGGATGGACTCACTGAGTTAAAGCACGGGCACCATAATCTCTTCCCCTTGTGGCACTCACCTCTTGATTCCCGGCCTTCTGGCTAAGATCAGAGAAATTTTTATAGATCCGGCCGGATGTCCGGGCAGTATATCTGCACACATTCACTTATTTATTTCTTTTTTTTCTCACTGTGTCACTTTTTGTGTGTTGTGTGTTCACAGGATTTGTCAGGATGCGGTAGCCCTTCCGGGTGTCCCTCCTGGCGGTCTAGGGGAGGTGTGTGTGGCCATTAGGTTTCGCACCTCCCTGCAAACACCCCGGGTACTCCTGCTTTGGCAGGGTACCTACCGTAATCGGCTCTGCGGGCAGATACCTTGGCTGACGCCAAGGGGGATGCCGGGAGCATTTGTGGTCCCCTAGTAGCTTCGGCGAAAAGGGACATCGAACCTAGAACCTCGCAGGTACCTTTTGGTCCGGAGGCGAAGGGTAAGGTTTGTTGGGGGGGCCTCTCTCCTATCGGAGAAGGGCTTGCGATAGACCGCATCCTTTGTGCACGTTTTTTTTTAGTGTAACACGTTTGCACTTTTTCTTGCACTTTGGGTGAATCGAAAGCACGTTCCTCGGCTTTAGATAAAAAAAAAAAATTAAACCATAATTAATACCATCCACTTACACCACTACACCCCGTGGTCCTGCCATTTATTGTGGCTCACCACACTACCACTAGAGTGGTTCCTATGCTTCCTGGCTGACCAAAACATCAACCAGGAACCATAGTAACTTAGAAGTGGTCTGTGGTCACCACCTGCAGAACCACTTCTTTACTGGGGGCATCTTGCTAATTACCTACAATGTCCATCTGTTGTCTGTTCCATTTGCACAACAGCATGTGAAATTGATTGTCAATCAGTCAGTGGCATGTAGTTCCCCCACCCCCACCCCCTCCCTAACATTAATGTACAGGGTACATTAACACGGGCAGGGGTTTACAGCAAGTTTCCCGCTAAAAGTTTGAGAGAAACACACTGTAAACCTCCGCTCGTGTGAATGTACCCTAAAAACACTACACTTCACTAACCCAAAATAAAGAGTAAAACACTACATATACTCTACACCCTTACACTGTGCCCCCCCCAAATAAAAAAATTAAAAAAACATCTTTTAAGTCAGATTTTCCAAAACGGAACCTAGAGCTGTTGCAAAATAACAACTCCCGGTATTGCCCGACAGCCATTGACTGTTCAGGAATGTTGGGAGCTTTGCAACAGCTGGAGGCACCCTGTTTGGGGAAAACTGACATACAGTATTTTTGGTGGAGGAAGCAAGTGTAATGCTTGCATCCAGGTCCACCTCTATGAAAATCCCTAATTTAGGCCTCAAATGCACATGGCGCTCTCTCACTTCGGAGCCCTGACGTATTTCAAGGCAACAGTTTAGGGCCACAAATGCGGTATTTCCGTACTCGGGAGAAATTGCGCTACAAATTTTTGGTGGCTTTTTCTCATTTTACCCCTTATGAAAATGTAAAGTTGGGGTCTACACCAGCATGTTAATGTAATTTTTTTTTTTTTGTATAACTGTTTATTTAAAGAATTTTGTATTTTAATACAGAAGAAAAATACGACATATGTACAGTGAGCATACAATATATAAAGCAAAATTTGCAACCTTATATATAAAGGAGAAACACTGTAGAGATGAAGGAGGAGGAGAGAAAGGGAAAGAAAGTAAAATTAAAAGAGAAATAATTATGAAATAAAAAATTAAAATTAAAAATAAAAGAAAGAATATAAAATAAAGAGAGAATATTGCATGGCCATGGCGCATCAGTGGTTATTCAGAGAATCATCATAATCCTCCCAAAGCCTCCATATCTTCTGAAAGAAGTGTAATTTTATTTATTTTTTTTACACCAACATGCTGGTGTTGCCCCATACTTTTAATTTTCATAAAAGGTCAATGGAAACAAAGAACCCCAAAATGTGTAACACACTTTCTCCCAAGTACGGAAATACCCCCATCTGGGGGCGCACAACAAGGCTCAGGAGTGAGAGTGCACTATGTGCATTTGAGGCCTAAACTGGTGATTTGCACAGGGGTGGCTGCTGATTACAGCGGTTCTGAAATAAACGCAAACAAATAAACACCCACATGTGACCCCATTTCAGAAACTTCCCCACTTATGGAACGTAACAAGGAGTTTAGTGAGCATTTACACCCCACAGGTGTCTGACAGATTTTTGGAACAGTGGTCCGTGAAAATGACAGCCAACTGTTACAAAGCCCACTGTTACAAAGATCTGTCAAATGCCAGTGTTATGTAAATGCTCACTGTACCCCTTTTTTATGTTCCTTGAGGGGTGTAGTTTTCCAAATAGTATGCCATGTGGGGTGCTTCTCGCTGTTCTGGCACCATGGGGGCTTCCTAAATGAAACATGCCCCCCAAAAACCATTTCAGCAAAATTCGCTTTTCATAAGCCCATTTTTGCTCCTTCCCTTCTGAGCCCTCTAGTGCACCCGCAGATCACTTGAGGAATTTCCTTACTCGAGAGAAATGGGGTTTTGGGGGACATTTTAACCTATTACCCCTTATGAAAATGAAAAATTTGGGGTAACATAAGCATTTTAGTAAAAATAATTACATTTTTCATTTTAACGTCCAACGTCAAACACTTGTGGGTTGTTAAGGCTCACTGTACCCCTTGTTATGTTCCTTGGGAGATTAAGTTTCCCAAATGGTGTGCCATGTGGGGTGTTTTTCACTGTTCAGGCACCATGGGGGCTTCCTAAATGAGACATGACCCCAAAAACCATTTCAGCAAAATTTGCTTTCCAAAAGCCCAATGTCCATCCGTCCATTCTGAGACCTCTAGTGCACCCGCAGATCACTTTACATCCACGTATAATATATTTCCTTACTTGAGAGTAATGGAGTTTCAAATTGTGGGGGATATTTTCACCTATTACCCCTGGTGAAAATTTAAAATTTGGGGTAACATCAGCATTTTAGGTAAAAAAATATATTTTTTTTTCATTTTCACGTCCAACTTTATTGAAAATTTGTCAAACACCTGTGGGGTGTTAAGGCTTACTGTACCCCCTGTTACGTTTCTTGAGGGGTGTAGTTTCCAAAATAGTATGCCATGTCGGGTGTTTTTTGGTGTTCTGGTACCATGGGGGCTTCCTAAATACGACATGGCCACCAAAATCTATTTCAGCAAAATTGCACTACAAATTTTTGGTGGCTTTTTCTCCTTTTACCCCTTATGAAAATGTAAAGTTGGGGTCTACACCAGCATGTTAGTGTATTTTTATTATTTTTTTATACCTCATATGTGGGTGAAAAATGCTCTGCGGGCGCACAACAAGGCTCATGAGTGAGAGTGCACTATGTGCATTTGAGGCCTAAACTGGTGATTTGCACAGGGGTGGCTGCTGGTTACAGTGGTTCTGAAATAAACGCAAACAAATAAACACCCACATGTAACCTCCCACTAATGGAATGTAACAAGGAGTTTAGTGAGCATTTACACCCCACAGGTGTCTGACAGATTTTTGGAACAGTGGTCCGTGAAAATGAAGAATGTAATTTTTCATTTGGACAGCCCACTGTTACAAAGATCTGTCAAACGCCAGTGGGGTGTAAATGCTCACTGTACCCCTTTTTTATGTTCCTTGAGTGGTGTAGTTTTCCAAATAGTATGCCATGTGTTTTTTTTTTTTTTTCGCTTTTCCGGCACCATGGGGGCTTCCTAAAGAAACATGCCCCCACAAACCATTTAAGCAAAATTTGCTTTCCAAAAGCCCAATGTTGCTCCTTCCCTTCTGAGCCCTCTAGTGCACCCGCAGATCACTTTCATCCTCATATAATATATTTCCTTACTCGAGAGAAATGAGGTTTCAGATTTTGGGGGACATTTTAACCTATTACCACCAAAATTTGGGGTAACAAGCATTTTAGTAAAAAAATTAACATTTTTCATTTTCACGTCCAACTTCCACGCAAAACTGTCAAACACCTGTGGGGTGTTAAGGCTCACTGTACCCTTTGTTATGTTCCATGAGGGGTGTAGTTTTCAAAATAGTATCCCATGTGGGGTGTTTTTGGCTGCTCTGGCACCATGGGGGCTTCCTAAATGTGATATGCCCCCAAAACACCATTTCAGCAAAATTTGCTCTTTAAAATCCCATTGTTGTTCCTTCTCTTCTGAGCCCTCTAGTGCACCCACAGAGCACTTTACATCCACATATGATGTATTATCTTGCTCGAGAGAAATTGGGTTACAAATTTTGGGGGACTTTTTCTTCTTTTACCCCTTGTAAAAATAAAAAATGGGTCTACAAGAACATTTTAGTGTAAAAAATGCAGACTTTGATTTTTCTCCTTCACTTTGCTGCTATTCTTGTGAAACACCTTGTTAAAGTAGAATATGTCATGTAAAACCAATCTCGGAATCAGAATGAAAGGTAAAAGCATCTCAGAGTTATTAATGCTTAAAGTGACAGTGGTTAGAATTGCAAAAAATGCTGATTTGGAGTTACATTGTGTTATTTGAGTGTTCCCTTTATGTTTCTGAGCTGTGTAGTTCTTTGCTTTTGGGATGAAATGAACATAAGAGAACTGATGAAGCAGATTGCCTCACACTATTGTGCCTAACACATGAGATTCCACTTATATCCCTCCAAGTAAACAGGTACCAGCCCATTAATCTAACAGATTTGAAAAACTGGAAGCGTCTGGAAATGTTTTAGATCTAAAAGTTATCACAAATATCATCCGGTCTGGATGAAGCCTCAGGAGCATTTACTGCATTCACAATGAGGACTGAATCCATCAGCCTCATCTCCTGTCCTCTGGGGACCTCTAGTGGTGGTTTGTAGTATAGTTTCCATCTGTCTTCATGTGCTGTATGTAAACTCACTGCCAATCTTCATATCCTATTAACCCCTGCAGTGACTTTTCAGGTGTTTTGTCTTTGATCAGTTCACTTTGTTGTTACATCAGTAATTATTCTATTTAGAAACATTATAATTGAGGCTTTGAAGCGCTAATATTAATCATCTGAACAGAATAGAAAAAAAATATATTGTTTCCCCTCCAAGGATTAAACCGAGATCTCTCCTGTATCGACGGGCTCCCGATCGGCGGCTGTAACCATCAGTCTGTGCACACGGTTGGTTCCCTGTGTTATTTCATACATTTTATCCTACAGCCCAGTACACACTACTGATCTCCGCACAGCAGCTTTATCCCCTGTACATCTGATCGGAGGAGCCGCATCATCTATTTACTGGATGTTTTATTGATGATTTGTATTTCTGCCTTTTACCATCCAGTGATCCAGTTGTATTTTACCCCTTTTATTTGTTCTCTATTTTTATTACATTGTACATTTATTGTTTATGTGGATATAGAAGAAAGTTACTGTCAGTTCTAGTCCCAGGAAGATCTCATCCCCCATAGACCCCTGATCACACCCAGCAGATTATTACCGCAATGACAATCAGGGGCCGGAGGTCTAGGAGAGAATTTCCCGGACGATCTCTGCAGATCTATAAACGATCAGGTATAATCTCCGTCCATCGTCCTCTCTTCTCACTTTATTCTATCACATTTTATATGGATGAAGAGTAAAAGATCGGGAGAAGCGATCAGCAAGATCGGGAAATCACTGTCCACGAGGAGCCGATAGATACACAATGAACACAAAGTATGGAGCTATAGCTCCGCCCCCAGGCGGCAACAAACGGTTAAATCATTGTTAACCCTTCAGTGACCGCGGTATTTTTTGGTCGTAACAATTTCTGCTCTTTGTTCCCCAACAATCCTCTCTCCTAGACCTCCGGCCCGATTGTTACTGCGGTAATAATCTGCTGGGGGTGATCAGGGGTCTATGGGGGATGAGATCTTCCTGGGACTAGAGATGGCGCAGACCCTCCCTGTAATGTGTCTGATCGATTGTTTCCTGCCCAGTCTGTCTGCGATCAGATCTGATGGTGGGAATATGTATACAGGACCGAACCGATAAGAGATCTGATCGTATCCGGGAGACACAAGGACCTGAATCTCACAATTTGTATAGATGTCCCGGCATCTAAACGGAACCGCAGAAAAGCTACGGGAATCCCGGCGATACCGATCACCACTGTGATACCGATATGTCCGGTCAGTGCAGGAGACACAAACCCCAGACCCGAGACACAATTACTTATTTTGGCGTTAACGTGTATATATACGGTGCTGATGTAACCAGCAGCCAGATTATGTATCACAGACCGCGATCCCGGAGCAGCACAATATGTACAGTATAAAGCGGCTGCACTGGTATAAACTCGGCCACAAAGAGAATAAAGCTAATTCTAGCAGATAGAAGCTCCAGCTCTATTATAGACAATGTGGCGGCTCTTAGAAGAGCCTTTGGGGTGACAGCAGGAGGCGGAGCAGGTTACTTGGCGCTGGTGTACTTGGTGACGGCCTTGGTGCCCTCGGACACGGCGTGCTTGGCCAGCTCTCCAGGCAGCAGCAGGCGCACGGCGGTCTGGATCTCCCGGGAGGTGATGGTGGAGCGCTTGTTGTAGTGAGCCAGGCGGGAGGCTTCTCCTGCGATGCGCTCGAAGATATCGTTGACAAAGGAGTTCATGATGCCCATGGCCTTGGAGGAGATGCCGGTGTCAGGGTGGACCTGCTTGAGCACCTTGTACACGTAGATGGCATAGCTTTCCTTCCTGGTCTTCCTCCGCTTCTTGCCGTCCTTCTTCTGAGTCTTGGTCACGGCTTTCTTGGAGCCCTTCTTGGGGGCTGGTGCAGACTTGGCGGGATCAGGCATGATGATCACTCACAATCCTTCTTCACTAGAACAGAGAGAATAATGATGCTTCCTCCTCCCACCGCAGCCGTATTTATAGGCAGCCCATGCAAATGAGAACTGCTGTCTGCTCGTTATTCTACAGGAGGAGCAAGTCATGTGACCTGTGGGAGTGTCATTAGCCCCGCCCAGTGAATGATTTATTGGTGTTTCTTCAAGTCTCGTCACCATTGGTCGGATTCACATCTACCCAATCACAGGAGCCGGAGGGCGGAGCAGAAACATATAAAAGGCAGCAGAAAGAGAATAACGGTGACATCTCGGAGGAAATTCTCTTGTTCTTTTAGGATTCACTTATCGTTATGTCTGGACGCGGCAAACAAGGAGGGAAGGTTCGGGCCAAGGCAAAGACCCGCTCATCCCGGGCAGGACTCCAGTTCCCCGTCGGTCGTGTGCACAGGCTCCTCCGCAAAGGGAACTACGCCGAGAGGGTGGGCGCCGGTGCTCCGGTCTACCTGGCCGCTGTGCTGGAGTATTTAACCGCTGAGATCCTGGAATTGGCCGGTAATGCCGCCCGGGACAACAAGAAGACCCGCATCATCCCCCGTCACCTGCAGCTGGCCGTGCGCAATGACGAGGAGCTGAACAAGCTGCTGGGTGGGGTGACCATCGCCCAGGGAGGCGTCCTGCCCAACATCCAGGCCGTGCTGCTGCCCAAGAAGACCGAGAGCAGCAAAGCGGCCAAGAGCAAGTGATCACCGCTTATCCCAGATCATCCCGAACACCAAAGGCTCTTCTAAGAGCCACCACATTGTCTCCTACAGAGCTGGCGCCGCTGATCTTGTCTAATAAGGATTAGATTTCTTATGACATGTTGTTTATACAGGGGTTATAGTAGAACTGAAGTTTCTTTCATTAAGTGTGAGACGGATTGGACACCTTCACTTCTGTTTTTCGGCTCTGTAAAAAAATCTAAAGAAAACTGTTCCTATAGCAGAATGTGACCCTCCGGACAAGGACAGTTTCCTGCTCACTCCATCCCCGCTACCCTCACTAAGAGGGATGGGTACAGTTTCTACATATGGATTTTTGGGGTGCAGCCAGCCTTCCCCCCGCGCCGCACTTATGCCATCTGCCACCTACCTGTTCTAAGACTACAACTCCCACAGCATGCACTTACAGTGGGGGACATGCTGGGGGTTGTGGCACTTACAGTGGGGGACATGCTGGGGGTTGTAGCACTTACAGTGGGGGACATGCTGGGGGTTGTGGCACCTACAGTGGGGGACATGCTGGGGGTTGTAGCACTTACATTGGGGGACATGCTGGGGGTTGTGGCACTTACAGTGGGGGACATATTGGGGGTTGTAGCACTTACAGTGGGGGACATGCTGGGGGTTGTAGTCTTAGAACATGTAGCGGGCAGAGGGTGGATTTGCGGCGCAGGTGGGAGAATGCTGAATGTTGTTCTGTTTGTGGTAAACGAGACTGATCGGAGCTGATCTGCCGGTAATGTGATCTCTACGGTGGGGAGTAGCGGATTATTACAGCAGGAAGATCCCCTGAAATATTGTTACATATAATCTGTTGGCTGTAATCTCCCCATGGAGTATAACCCCCATCATTACACGTTTAGGGAAATGATTCATCCCCTTACCCTCTGTCTGTAGAAGGCTCCGCCCGCACATCATGTTAGAGATCATCGCTCTGTAGAGACTTCTCCGCATCAGCCTCACTAGGATCCCCTCATCTGATCCTCCGTTTCCCCTCCGCCGCCCTTGTCTTCTCCCTGGACAAAGACAACAACATAGGAATGTAATCACGTGTACAGGGACCAGACAAAGAGCGGGAAATTCAAAATCTCCAATGAACATAAACTATCTGGGTTATCGCTCCGCCCACAAAGTTAACCCTTCAGTGTCCTCGTTATTTATGCTCTTCGTTTCCCCTTCATAGCCCATGGTCATGTGTCAGGAGACTGAATCCTTACAGACCGGGGGGGCGCTCTTCTCTAACCCCAGAATATGCACTGCAGTCCCCGGAGCCCCCGGTCACATTACACTGCAGTCCCCGGAGCCCCCGGTCACATTACACTGCAGTCCCCGGAGCCCCCGGTCACATTACACTGCAGTCCCCGGAGCCCCCGGTCACATTACACTGCAGTCCCCGGAGCCCCCGGTCACATTACACTGCAGTCCCCGTAGCCCCCGGTCACATTACACTGCAGTCCCCGGAGCGCTCTCTGCTTCACTAGTCCCAATCCCTATATACACTTACATGGTGCACTATAGTAGAGCGCCCCCATACATTCGGGGCTGCATTGACTTTATATTACGTTTTCAAGAAATAAGCCCAATAATTATCCGGATGGATAAAACACCATGTGCACAACCTATTATCTAAAGGGTTACATTAACCCCAAATCTCTGGTAAATCAATTGTTTCCTTATATCTATCCATAGATCGTCTATTTATCACAGCAGTATAAATCCTTACAGTTACAGTTTATACAGATCAGATACATTGTGTTACAATAGCGACACCTGGTGGTGAGAGCTTTGTATTCTAATCTTTACATGTTACAAAATAGTAACAAGTATTTGTATTTCCCAGGTGCTGATACAAGTTACAGAGACACAAATAGATACAACTATGGATGGTGACTAGTGTTGCTCGCGAATATTCGCAATTCGAATTTTATTCGCGAATATCGCATATTCGCGAATATAGCGCTATATATTCGTAATTACGAATATTCGTTTTTTTTTTTTTTTTTTTTCACAGTACACATCACAGTGATCATCCCTCTCTGCTTCCAGCTTGTGTGGTGTAAAGAAGGCTCTAATACTACTGTGTGAGACCGGCGTGCGAATTTTCGCATATGCTAATTTTCGTATATGCGAATTTTCACTTAAGTTAATTTTTGAATATGTAAATTTTCGCATATGTTAATTTTCGCACACGCGAATATTTGCATATGCGAAAATAAAACGAGAATATTACGAATATGCGAATATTCGCGAATATGACGAATATTCATCCACATATTCGCGAATATTCGCGAATTCGAATATGGCCTATGCCGCTCAACACTAATGGTGACTAAGACTTATAATAACACAGCACAATAATTTCAGCTGCTCTTATATCTGGTATAGGATAAACAGGGTGTAAAAGTGTCCTAAGGGGATCTAGAACAAATAAATACGTCTGCATTGTCCTCAATATAACATATAATAAAGTGATGTAATATAGAAGGTTTGCATATGAGGGTGAGGAGTAACAGATATTTATCTCCAGGATCCTGAATTATATGATCTCCTTGTTGGAGCTGCGGGGCAGGAGCTGTCACCTCTGACCGGGCTCCGGGGAGTGTTCGGGCCGCCAGGAGAGGAGAGAGATGCCGCAATATAGAACATGATCCGGGGAGAAAGGAGACAGGGATAGCGGGGACCGGAGAGGACAGCGGAGGGAGCGGAGAGCAGTGAGGGGGTCCGAGGGGCTGAAGATGGAAGTAGAGGTAAGGAGCAAGAAGGAGAAAAGTCCGGAGGAAACAGCAGCACCTGGGATCCTCCAGGATTTACTCCAATGGGTGTAAAGTAATAGTCCCGATCCAGATACAATAGATCCCCTATTCTCTGTAGGATTATATCCCCGGATCTCTCGTCTATTATCTTTTGGTCTCCAGCTTCTTATTGTGATTTGTTTTTCCTCCCAGAATATAGTTGCACATGACCTGTATGGATTCCTGTGTATTATTGGGATCATAAAGTGAACATTACAGTGATGTATTACAAGGATGAGAGAGGAAAGACCACATACCGGCCTCTGCACTATTCCTGCCCCTGTTTGTTGTCGTATCCCCTCATTCTCCCGAGGAGTCCGGATAATATTGCTCTTCACCGGGAAACCCGGATCCGAACCTGGAGATATTCAGGCAGCATTGATTAAAATATTGGGTGAATGTTTGTCAATTTGTCCATCGCGGCTTTTTGCTTAGGGATTCGTCACATTCAGTATAAAGGTTGTTGTGTCATCTGCCTTAATACAAACCTAACACTAAATCCTAAATCTAGAATTAATGATATTTATTCTGAAATAAGAAGTATAAATGTCTATTATGATTTAGTGAAAAGCTCCATAGGGTCTTCTTGTCTCTATCTTATACAGCAGGAGGCCGCGGCTGTAACACATAACCTGTCCCTACTGCACAAGTCATATAATTGTTAGATGTATTAGTTATTATTATATTATTTTTAATATTTTGCAAACACAATCAGACAAGGACAGAATACATTCATACAAAAATTATTCTACCATTTTTATTACTAGCAGAAGTCCCACACTGAATGAGGATTGGTTGATGAGGTCACATGATCTGTTCCGGCCAATTAACAGATACTTTCCCATTACTGTCAATCTTAATAAGCAATTAGAACGTTCTCTGCTCAATTATAGAGAAACATTCTAATTGCTAATTGAGATTTACAGTTAGGGAATAGTATCCGCCTATTGGCCAGAACAGATCATGTGACTTCATCAGCCAATCCCCATTCAGTGTGGAACATATTAAGATTTGCCCGAGTTGAATAGGGAACTATAGTGAATGGAAGAAGGATTTGTGCCGATCTTTCTGGTCACTTACCTGACTGTGTGTACAGCCGCCTCCCTTTTATAATTCGGAATATATGACCCCAATAATACACATGAACCCCCGGTGTCATACGGGTAATGTACAAGCAGTTCCTGTAATGGAGAAACAAATGACAATAGGAACCTAGAGACCATCAGTTACTAGACAAGGGATCCGGAGATATAATAGGAGACAGTATAGATAGGACCTCATTATTAGTGTTGAGCGGCATAGGCCATATTCGAATTCGCGAATATTCGCGAATATATGGACGAATATTCGCCATATATTCGCGAATATTCGCATATTCGTTATATTCTCGTTTTATTTTCGCGTATGCGAAAATACGCGCATGCGAAAATTAGAATATATGGAAATTCGCATATGTTAATTTTCGCATATTCGAATTTTCGCACGCCAGTCTCACACAGTAGTATTACAGCCTTCTTTACACCACACAAGCTGGAAGCAGAGAGGGGTGATCACTGTGATGTGTACTGTGAAGAAAAGAAAAAAAAAAAAAAAAACGAATATTCGTAATTACGAATATATAGCGCTATATTCGCGAAATTCGCGAATTCGCGAATATGCGATATTCGCGAATAATATTCGAATTGCGAATATTCGCGAGCAACACTACTCATTATAGAGATGGCGCCCCCTATACTGTAGCCTCCTGTGTGTAATAGAAGCTCCTGGACACATCAGATCTCCAGCCGCCTCACTCGGTACATGGATACACCGGGACTGGCTTTATACAATGACCGGAAACAATCGCTGACCCGTCCTCGTGTTATTACAAGGAGGGAGAGGACGGGACAGAATCAAAGAGCGGGAAACTCAAACCCCCGGAGAGGAGCCAAAGAGCGGTCAGTATCCGGCTATAGAACCGTTGGTTATTTTCCCGTTCATTCTACGGGATCAATAGGGGGCGCTGTCCTGTTGGTGGTTAATTACAGAATGGTGTCGGCTAGTAATGTATTCTCCGCAGTGTACAGTGTTAGTACAGAACTCCCGGGCAGCGATCATAATCAGGGCCATGTAATGTTACATTCTACGGTCCCTCCACATGTTCAGGGGAAGGAGTCTCCACATCCTATTATATTCATGGCTCTATATAGAATCACATCACCTCCCACCCGAACTGCTACTAGTTTCCCTGTCACTATACACATCGGCCAATAGTCATCTATATGACAGGACACAACTCGGGCCATTGATATTAAGTCCTAGTAAATCCCCAAAACGGGTTCTCTCCTTATACAGCTTCTATAGCCCTTTCATCCCAACCACGTTAACTATAGAGATAATAGATTATAATAGATATAATAGACCACTACGACAGATACACAGCAGTGCAGACACAAGGAACTCTAGCTTTTTCCATAGAACATGTGGGCGGCTCTGAGAAGAGCCTTTGGGTTGATGTGATGGAGCCGAGTAGAAGCAGAATTAACCTCCGAAGCCGTAGAGAGTGCGGCCCTGGCGCTTGAGGGCGTACACCACGTCCATAGCGGTGACGGTCTTCCTCTTGGCGTGCTCGGTGTAGGTGACGGCGTCACGGATGACGTTCTCCAGGAAGACTTTCAGGACACCGCGAGTCTCTTCATAGATGAGGCCGGAGATGCGCTTCACACCTCCCCTGCGAGCTAGACGGCGGATGGCAGGCTTGGTGATGCCCTGGATGTTATCCCGGAGCACCTTCCTGTGCCGCTTGGCTCCGCCCTTACCGAGACCTTTCCCTCCTTTACCGCGTCCAGACATCTTCTCTATGTAGCGAGTAGACTGCAAGATACCGAGTGCGGCAGAGTCCGGCTTATATAGCACAGGAGCGGACAGAGAACAATGACGACTTCCGGGGCGTTTATTTTTACAGAATTTACATTCCTGGCTCCTCCCTCTCCCTCCGCTGATTGGCTGAACACTGTAACGGTCCCTATTTTGAATCTCCCGCTCCTTCTACATTACTCGCAGCTATTAGTTTGCGGCTGGTTACTAATCCGATCCTTCTCAAAATGTAACGAATAATCTTTAGGAGATCTGAGGAGCAGTCAGTCGTCTGCAAGATTTATATTACCAGCGATATCGGCGAGAATCCGGCCAGTGTAGAATAAAGAGGAAAATCTACCGAACACCGTGAGCAGCTGCATTCATGTTACCCGTCAGGTTCAGGTGTTTGCGCACAGCAGAGAAGCAGATAGCGCTTCTGGTCGGTGAGATTCGGTATTGTACAGATCACAGGGGAAATGATTTATATACAATCGATGAGGCGATTATATTGAGTCCCTAGAAGGTGGGATCAATCCCCCCGCTCTTTATACTCAGAGGATCTGTCGGTACCGGGCAAAATGGCGACAGCTCCGGGTATTACAGCAGCGGTTCTAGTACGAGGAGCGATGTGAGGGCTTCTGATTAGGTCACTAGGGCTGCTATACACTGAAAGAGTTAATAGACCGCCAGGACAGGACAATGGAGGGATTTAGAAGTGATTTTGTGGCTGAGAAGGAAACATCATAGTGGTGTCTATTAGCGGGACATGCACCGCTGCTGCCTCTACCAGGGATTAAAAGAAAAGCACATTTGGATCGTCCACCAATATTAATATCTTAGGCAATGAAAGGGTTAAGATGACAGGAAACAATTGTTTACCATAATCCTGCGGACCCGGCCCCGGACTCTGTATGAGCCCAAGCGAAGTATCGGGGGATTCAGATCGTTTTGGTCTGAAGAACGATCCATTCACAAGAATCGATCACTCGGGCAGTATTACCAGGTCTACAGGACTGCTCACCCCCGGGCACCAAGACTCTGCACACATTGTACGACATTATATAAAGCCCCGATATGTGCAATGAGAGTGACCGAGAATAATCGTCCGAGAGCCTAACCCCACGTGTTAATATATGGTAGAAGGGGAGAGATCGGAATAGATCAGCAGATGATCGGGAATATTACAATCTCGGGTGATCAGTCAATGAATCTCCAGTATCGGGGATATAGCTCTGACCATAGTGTTAACCCTTCAGTGTCCTTGCTGCCTGCCTTGTATTCCTCCTTCATATCCCGATTACTTGTTATATATGTCAGGAGTCTGAAGCCAGCAGTCCTGACCGGAGGGGACCGATCCTCTGTAACCCCCAGAATATACACTGCAGTCCCCATAATACCGGTCACCCCCAGGAACTAATACCGCAGAGGACAATTCTATACCTGCACATTTCCAGCACTGAAAGGGTTTATTCTAGAGAACTATACTGGATCCTGCTTATGAGAACAGGCGGAGAATCGGGACAGAACTGGAGACATTCAGGAATCAGCTCGTTCTATAGATAATTTGGTGGCTCTGATAAGAGCCTTTGTGTTGTATGCGGGTCCCGGGTAGATCTAAGCTCTCTCCCCACGGATCCTGCGGGCCAGCTGGATGTCTTTGGGCATGATGGTGACCCTCTTGGCGTGGATGGCGCATAGATTGGTGTCCTCAAAGAGTCCCACCAGGTAAGCCTCGCTGGCCTCCTGCAGGGCCATGACCGCCGAGCTCTGGAAGCGAAGATCAGTCTTGAAGTCCTGGGCGATCTCTCTTACCAGGCGCTGGAAGGGGAGCTTCCGGATCAGCAGCTCGGTGGACTTCTGGTAGCGGCGGATCTCACGGAGAGCCACTGTACCTGGACGGTAGCGGTGAGGCTTCTTCACCCCACCAGTGGCGGGAGCGCTCTTCCTGGCGGCCTTAGTAGCCAGCTGCTTGCGGGGAGCTTTCCCTCCGGTGGATTTACGCGCGGTCTGCTTGGTCCTGGCCATGATTCTCTATAGACAAGTCAGTAAGAAGTGATCGGGAGAGGAAAGAGCAGAACAGTTATAGTCCTGGCCTCATCGTGATTGGATAAAGTAAGCCACACCCCCTACATCCCATTGGCTGATTCATATAAAGCTGAGCCCGCCAAAACACATGGGGCGTCAGCCATCGATCTTTGTTCAGAAGAGGCGGGGCCCATCCTGGCCCTATTCGGTCCTGCCTGCGGACAGACGTAACTCCCGGTAATAGCGCCCTCCCCCGTGTCCCCTCAGACATGACGCGGTGCAGTATTCCGAGTGTTCAGATTGTCTGCCGCTCTCCCATATATAGGCTATTCGTGACTGCATGGCTTTATATAGTAATAAGACTAAGCAGCCCAATAACCCTCAGAATAGGGAAAATACAGGGTTACATTCATCCCCAAATCTCTGGTAAATCAGTTTCCGTAATCCCGTCTATCCATAGAGCGTCTATTTATTAAAGCAGTGTAAATCCTTACAGTTTATACATATGAGAAACATTGTGTTACAATAGCGACACCTTGTGGTGAGAGATTTATATAACCTTTTATGTTGCCGATTTGTATCAAGGAGATATTTTCGCCAAGCGCTGACACTATCAGTGTTACAGCAGAACATCCTCAGTTCAGTGTTCATAAGGGGATCTAGAAGTAAAGGCAGATGCATTGTGATTTATATAACAATATAATAAAGTGATGATAATATAGAAGGGATTTATATCACTATCATAACTATATGTCCAGGGTGATATCCGGGCGGTGATCATACAGCTCTGTCTGGAGAAGGTGGTGGCTCTGAAAAGAGCCTTTGTGGGATAAGTACAGGACGAGGCTCCCCATTATTTCTTAGCCGCGCTCTTCTTGGCTTTAGTCACCTTCTTAGCCGGGCTCTTGGCAGCTTTGGGTTTGGCCGCCTTCTTAGCCGGGCTCTTGGTCACCTTCTTGGGAGCAGCCTTCGGCTTCTTGGGGCTCTTGGCCGCTGCAGGCTTCTTGGCTTTCTTCGGGCTCTTGGCCGCTGCAGGCTTCTTGGCTTTCTTCGGGCTCTTGGCCGCGCTCGGAGCCTTCTTTGGCTTCTTAGGGGATTTGGTCGCTTTCTTAGCTGCTGCAGGTTTCTTGGCCGCAGCCGCCGGCTTCTTCTTGGCCGCCTTGTCCTTAGTCTCCAGCTGGTTCTTGTTGATCTTGAAGGATCCGGAGGCGCCGCTGCCTTTCACCTGGAGCAGGGTTCCCTTGGTCACCAGCCCCTTGATGGCCAGCTTCAGGCGGCTGTTGTTCTTGTCTACATCGTATCCTCCGGCAGCCAGAGCCTTCTTCAGGGCGGCCAGAGACACCCCACTGCGCTCCTTAGAGGCGGACACGGCTTTAACGAGCAGCTCGGACACGCTGGGACCGGAGGATTTGTGGCTTTTCTTAGCGCCCCCTGCGGCTGATTTCTTCGGCTGCTTCTTGGACTTCGCGGCCGGATCGGCGGGAGGAGCAGCGGCTGGTGCGGTTTCTGCCATAGTTTATCGCTGCCGTCTATAACAATAAAAATACTGCGGAAGAGAAATATAGATTGCGGAGCTGCTGGCGACTCTTATATAGTCAGTGGCTGCGCTCTGATTGGCTGCTGAGCTGCCATTTTCATGAGCTGTTATTGGCTGACACAGAGCACAGGCCCCGCCCCATTCTGTCTGGTCCCTAAGAATTAAACAACCTACTTCTCATTATACCAGATAGGAGAACAGATACAATTGCTGTGCTGTGTAAATATAAACTTTAGTAACCAACCATAGTTGTTGTATCTATTTGTAACAATTGTATCAGCCTTTGGGGAAATAGAAATACTCGATGTTACAATTTGGTAACATGTAAAGATTAGAGTATAAAGCTCTCACCAGCAGGTGTCGCTGTTGTAACAGTCACTTATTGATTTCTCAGAGATTTAGGAGTAAATGTAAATCCTCTAGGTAATAGGTTGTGCACATCGTGTTTTACCCAACCTGAGAATTATTGCGATTATTTTCTCTTATGATATATTAATGCTACAGCAGCCCCCCAGATGTAGAATGGATATGGGGGCGCTCTCCTGTACTGCGCCATGTATATAGGGATAGGAATAGTTCTCTGAGGACGTATATTGTCAGCATTCAGATGTCTGTACAGGAGCAGCCGGTTATCAGTGTGAACACCCGAGATGCGGCACCGCGTTATGTCTGAGAGGACACGGGGGAGGCTCCCGGGATTGTTCTCTGCGGTTAACTCTTTCAGTGCTGAGAACTGTGCAGTTATGTAGGATGGTGTCATGTGACTGGGTATGGTCGGATCTGTGCTCTGGGGATAGAGAGGAGCGATCCCCTCGGTCAGCACTGCTGGCTTCAGTCTAATGACAACTGTGACCGCTGACCGACAGACATAAGGAGGACACTGAAGGGTTAACTGTGTGGGCGGAGCTATAGCCCCGATACTGGAGGATCATTGGCTGATCACCGGAGATCATGTGATTGTGATATTCCCGATCTTCTGCTGATTTATTATTCCGATTTCTCCCCTTTTATCATATAATAACACGTGGGGTCAGGACGGGGTCAGGCTCTCGAACGATTATTCTCGGTCAATCTCATTGCACACATCGGGATTCCATATAATGAGAAGCGGGAAAATAGCGGAGAGGATTGTTGGGGAACAAAGAGCAGAAATTGGCACGACAAAAAAATGCCGCGGGCACGGAAGAGTTAACAATGATTTAACCGTTTGGTGCCTCCTGGGGGCGGAGCTATAGCTCCATACTTTTTGTTCATTGTCTGTTTATCGGCTCCTCGTGGATCCTGATCTTCCGATCTTACTGATCGCTTCTCCAGATCTTTTACTCTTCATCCATATAAAATGTGATAGAATAAAGTGAGAAGAGAGTAATGGACGGAGATTATACCTGATCGTTTATAGATCTGCAGAGATCGTCCGGGAAATTCTCTCCTAGACCTCCGGCCCCTGATTGTCATTGCGGTAATAATCTGCTGGGTGTGATCAGGGGTCTATGGGGGATGAGATCTTCCTGGGACTAGAACTGACAGTAACTTTCTTATATATCCACATAAACAATAAATGTACAATGTAATAAAAATAGAGAACAAATAAAAGGGGTAAAATACAACTGGATCACTGGATGGTAAAAGGCAGAAATACAAATCATCAATAAAACATCCAGTAAATAGATGATGCGGCTCCTCCGATCAGATGTACAGGGGATAAAGCTGCTGTGCGGAGATCAGTAGTGTGTACTGGGCTGTAGGATAAAATGTATGAAATAACACAGGGAACCAACCGTGTGCACAGACTGATGGTTACAGCCGCCGACCGGGAGCCCGTCTATATAGAAGAGTCCTGGGGTCAAGCTGTTCAGGCGATTAATTAGCGCTTCAATTATAAGGTTTCTAAATAAAATAATTTCTGATTTAACCACAAATTGATTTTAAATTGATCAAAGGCAAAACACCTGAAAGTTCACTGCAGGGGTTAATAGGAAATGAAGATTGGCAGTGAGTTTACAGCACATAAAGAGAGATGGAAACTATACTACAAACCACCACTAGAGGTCCCCAGAGGACAGGAGATGAGGCTGATGGATTCAGTCCTCATTGTGAATGCAGTAAATGCTCCTGAGGCTTCATCCAGACCGGATGGTTGTAGCTTCAGTGGCGTTGCCACCCGGGTGCGGGGGGTGCGGCCCACACAGGGTGACACCAACCTAATGGGGTGACACAAAGACGCTCCGCAGCATCCCCCACCCGGCCTTCACGGTGCGCCCGTCCGTAAACATGTTTGCATGTTTTTATATAGGAAAAGTGGGTGATTTGAACTTTTAACATGGAAGGGGTTAATGCAGCGGTCTTCAAACTGTGGCCCTCCAGATGTTGCAAAACTACAATTCCCAGCATGCCCGGACAGCCAACGGCTGTCCTGGCATGCTGGGAATTGTAGTTTTGTAACATCTGGAGGGGCACAGTTTGAAGACCACTAGGTTAATGTGTGTCTTTCAAACTTTTATTAAAACTTTTTTATTTTATTTATTTCTTTAATGATTCCTCCTATAAGTGTTATAAAGTGTAGATTCCTCAGACAGATGAATAGAGTTCTATTGATCTCTATTAATCTGTGTGCTCTGTGATCCATTGATAGAGCCTGGTCCAGCCAGGATCTATCAATGACAGAGCTTGGACTGGAGGAAGCAGTGGTCAGTCCTCCGACTACCTCCATAGTGGATGCCCCCCCTGCGATCGCGCTGCGGGGGGGGGGGGGGGGGCATCCACCCCACTAGCCCACCAGGGAGCATTCACATCTCCCTTTAGACGCCTCTGTCAGCTTTGACAGCGGTGATCTAAAGGGTTAATAGCCAGCAGCGGTGATCGCCGCATGCTGGCTATTAGCGGCGGCCTCTGGCTACTGAGAACAGCCAGGGGTCTGCAGAGTATGGAGCGGGCAGGAATCCTGAGCCCGTTCCATACATACTGCAGAGCGCCGCAAGCATCTCCCCGTGCAGACTAGTGTTGCTCACGAATATTCGCAATTCGAATATTATTCGCGAATATCGCATATTCGCGAAATCGCGAATTTCGCGAATATAGCGCTATATATTCGTAATTACGAATATTCGTTTTTTTTTTTTTTTTTTTTTTTTTTTTTTCCACAGTACACATCACAGTGATCATCCCTCTCTGCTTCCAGCTTGTGTGGTGTAAAGAAGGCTCTAATACTACTGTGTGAGACTGGCGCGCGAAAATTCGCATATGCGAAAATTAGCATATACGAAAATTAGCACATGCGAATTTTCACATATGCGAATTTTCGCGTATGTTAATTTTGTATATGCTAATATGCACATATGATAGTTTTCGCATACGCGAAAATAAAACGGGAATATAACGAATATGCGAATATTCGCGAATATTCGCGAATATATGACGAATATTCGTCCATATATTCGCGAATATTCGCGAATTCGAATATGGCCTATGCCGCTCAACACTAGTGCAGACGCGCCTCCTCCCCTCAGCTCTCCGAAGCTACAGCTGGGGGGAGTGAAGGCAAAGGACGCAGGTCTGCACGGGGAGCAAGAAGCCACGCCCCCTCATCTCCCCCCGCACGTCTGCAGAGCAGGGGAGAGGAGACATACACAGCTTCTCATCTCCCCTGCTCTGCTTCGGCTTACACAGGCTGCAGAGTATGGAGCGGGCAGGAGTCGGGTGCCCGCTCCATACAGACTGCAGATCGTCACCGCCGCTGCCGCACTTGTCAGGTCTGGCCCTGCTTGCCCGAAGCCGGGCTAAGGGCCGGACAAATTCACCTGCCCGGCGCCCAAAACTGCTAGTCCCGGGCGTCGGGCGATAGAAATTCCACATCCCAGCTATAGAGAAAACGTCACCTGTAGTCACTGATATCATTGTGTATTCTCCTCACTATAGAGAAGACTTCCCCTGTAGTCACTGATATCATTGTGTATTCTCCTCACTATAGAGAAGACGTCCCCTGTAGTCACTGATATCATTGTGTATTCTCCTCACTATGTCCTATCAGAGCTGTAGTCTCTTGTCAGTTCTACAGTTAGGTCAATGAAACTACAACTCCCAGCATAACCTCACCACTGCTCAAAGGGGTACTCTATTGGAAAACATTTTTTTTTTTTTTTTTTATCAACTGGTGCTACAAAGTTAAACAGATTTGTAAATTACTTCTATTTAAAAATCTTAATCCTTCCAGCACTTATTATCTGCTGTATAAGAGATTCACAGGAAGTTATATTCTTTTTTTAATTTCTTTTCTTGGACAGAGGTGTCAGCACAGAGCACTGTGGTCATGTCAAGAACTGTCCATAGTAGGAGCAAATCCCCATAGTAAACCTATCCTGCTCTGGACAGTTCCTGATATTGATAGGTGTCAGCAAATAACACTGTGGTCAGACTGGAAAGAACTACACAACTTCATGTGGAGCATACAGCAGCTTATAAGTACTGTAAGGATTAAGATTTTAAATAGAAGTAATTAAAAAATCTGTTTAACTTTCTTGCACCAGTTGATCTAAAAGTAAATGTTTTCCAGTGGAGTACCCCTTTAAGTAATTCTGGGAGCTGTATATTTAAATGGTGAAAACTTCTTTAACACTTTCCAATTCTGTGGCAACTGGTATATCTGATTAACCCCTTAAGGACCAAGGACGTACTGGTACGTCCTTGGTCCTGCTCTTCTGATATAACGCGAGGTTACACAGTAACCCCGCGTCATATCACGGCGGGCCCGGCATCAAAGTGAAGCCGGGACCCGCCTCTAATAGCGCGCAGCGCCGATCGTGGCGCCGCGCGCTATTAACCCTTTAGCGGCTAAAAGTGAAAGTTCCCGGCTAGCTCAGTCGGGCTGTTCGGGATAGCCGCGGCTAATCGCGGCATCCCGAACAGCTGACAGGACAGCGGGAGGGCCCCTACCTGCCTCCTCGCTGTCCGATCGCCGAATGACTGCTCAGTGCCTTAGATCCAGGCATGAGCAGTCATGCGGCAGAATCGTTGATCACTGGTTTCTTATGAGAAACCAGTGATTAGCATAGAAGATCAGTGTGTGCAGTGTTATAGGTCCCTATGGGACCTATAACACTGCAAAAAAAAAGTGAATAAAAGATCATTTAACTCCTCCCCTATTAAAAGTTTGAATAAGTTTCCAATAAAAAAAAAAGTGTAAATAAAAATAAAAATAAACATATATGGTATCACCGCGTGCGGAAATGTCCGAATTATAAAAATATATCATTAATTAAACTGCTCGGTCAATGGCGTGAGCGCAAAAAAATTCCAAAGTCCAAAATAGTGCATTTTTGGTCACTTTTTATATAATTTAAAAAATAAAAAGCGATCAATAAGTCCTATCAATGCAAAAATGGTACCGTTAAAAACTTCAGATCACGGCGCAAAAAATGAGCCCTCAAACCGCCCCATAAACGGAAAAATAAAAAGTTATAGGGGTCAGATAATGACAATTTTAAACATATTAATTTTACTGCATGTAGTTATGATTTTTTCCAGAAGTTCGAAAAAATCAAACCTATATAAGTAGGGTATCATTTTAATCGTATGGACCTACAGAATGCATATCAGGTGTCATTTTTACCGAAAAATGTACTACGGAGAAACGGAAGCCCCCAAAAGTTACAAAACAGCGATTTTTTTTCAATTTTGTCGCACAATGATTTTTTTTCCCGCTTCACCGTAGATTTTTGGGCAAAATGACTGACGTCATTACAAAGTAGAATTGGTGGCGCAAAAAATAAGCCGCCATATGGATTTTTAGGTGCAAATTTTAAAGAGTTATGATTTTTTAAAGGCAAGGAGCAAAAAACGAAAATGCAAAAACGGAAAAACCCCTGTTCCTTAAGGGGTTAATATACTGGAATTTCTCACAATGCGCTACAACAGTGGTGTCTGTCACAACAGGCTAAAAACTTACTGGGGGTAGGGGGTAGGTATGGGGGTGACACCCTTTTCTACACCACCGGGTGACACCAACCCTAGCAACGCCACTGTGTAGCTTTATAACTTTTAGTTATATATCAGACAGGAGGCTCATATCTTATGCATTATTCTTTCTTTAATAATGCCCATAGCAGAACACTTTTGGTATTCAATTTAATAAAAGAAAAAACTTCAAACTACAACTCCCAGCAGTCCTAGGGCCACAGTAGTCACTCCTCCTCCGTAGCCCCTATATAAGGACTGCCCCCATATAGGTCTTCCTCTTTCTTTCTGCTCATGGCAGACCCAAGATAAGTGTACTCCATATTCAATAATTATACTTTCTGTAACCTCTATTCCTATAAGTGATGTTACTCTATAGGTGATATATTCCATAGGTGATATTATTTTATAGGTTACTGTAGTAATACCTCTTCTTTTACCCTCTGTACTTCTTCCCAGCGCCGGTTTACCCCGATTCTGGGCTCCTTTTCTCCCTGTCGCCGCTCCGGCGTCTTCCGTTACTCCTGCGATTAGATCGCGATCTCCCCTCCCCCCCCCCCCTCTTTTTTCGCCATTTTGCGCTTCTCCTCTTCTCCGAGTTCGCGCGCGCGGGCTGGGGGCGGGGTTTTCTCCTTCCTGGCTGGCCGCTTTCACTGCGGCCGGCGCTCAGTAAAGGGGCGGCACCTCCGCGATCTGCGATCTATTAGGACTCAGAGGAACGTAGTCTCGCGAGACTTCGTCCCCTGAGTGTAAAACTCCGGGCTCCCCTCCCACCGCACGACAGTGCTTTGCCTGCGGTGTGGAGGATCGGAACCCGGTACTGTGTCTCAGTAGGTAGTGTAGTTGCCCCACACACGTTGTCTCCCTGTGGATCGGAATTTATTCCGCCTCCGTGTATATTAGGCATACTTACTCCTTAGTTCTCTACCTTAGTCTCCCCTCTTTTTAACACTTCTGTTATCATGGCTGAGGAACCTTCACCTGCCCCTCTCAGAAGTGAACCCCTCTCTCTGGACTCGGCACATTTTATGTCCGCCACCCAGATTCAGGACCTAATTAACAGGTCGGTCCAAGCAGCCCTGGCCTCCTCCATGTTGCCCTCTGGCCCGCATCAGCCGGGTCCCCATGCCCCAGTCCCTTCTCTTCACGGTGGAGAGCCACAGATAAAGAAGGGCAAAGCTTCCCATAAAAGGAAGCATACCTCTGACTCCCCGGCAGGGGAAGATAATAATATGCTCCAGACAGTCCCTACCCCGGTCTGTCAACCCCAGCATGCTTCAGACTCCGCTCGACCCCTGGGCCTCAGGGAGTTACATGGCAAGAGGCATAAGTCCGCTAGGCGGGCAAAACCCGACTCATATGTGGACTCCTCTACTGAGGATTCTTCGGGTTCTTCCAATGAGTCTGAGGACTACGAGTCCAATCCCAATATTGAAGAAGATGCTGGGGATACGGCGCTCGACACCGACGCCAACCCTGCCACGCAGGGCAAGGTTATCCTAGATGCCCTAGGAGAGCCCCTGTTCCACCCAGACGCAATCTCTCACCCGAGATCAGGCGACTGGTCACCACTCCCCCATGTGGCCCAATATGTAGAACTCTGGGCACGCAAATCTCTAGATAGGTCCAGCCGTAATAAGCTGAGGGCCGAATGCCCTAGACCTTTTATCCCCAATAGAGTGGTGGACACCCCTGAGGTGGATCCTATCCTGATGAAGTATCTATTGAAATCAGGTAAATTCACCAAGAAGGGCATAGAGCGCTCCTTCAAAACTATACAGGAGCATATCCTCAATTTAATGGGTCCCCTCACTAAAATCCTAAACTTAGCGGAGCACGCTGCTGCAACGGACGAACCCGTGGACGTCCGTCAGCTCCGTGGGTGGGCTCAGAGAGCCATTTGCCTGACAGGTACTGCTAATACCACCTGCTCAGTTGAGAGGCGCCGGTCGATCCTTATGCGCCTCGACCCTCAACTGTCCCACCTGGCCGAGACCGAACCGGGTCCCTCGGCAGCAGGCATGCTTTTTGGGGACAGTCTGATGAAAGACGTCAATAGATTCGTTGGCCTCTTTACGGGCTTAGATAAGGCCCAAAATTCCTTGAAAAAATCGGGGTCCACTAAAATTTTTCCCCGGGCCGGCAGAAGTAGAGGCCGATCTGCCGGCCGTTCTGCTCCCTACAGGCCACAGGGCAGAGCCTTCGCCCAATACCAATATCCACAGACCCCCCCCCTTCATACACAGTACCCGTGGTTCAACCATCACCATTCTTCCCTCCTCGAGGCCGTCCCTGGAGAGGTCGTGGCGGACGTGGATACCCCAGTTCTCGCCCTTCTACCGGTGAGTGTACCTTCTACTCCTCAGTCTCACATACCTGTGGGGGGTCGACTGATGTATTTTTCCCACGCCTGGTCTGCGATTACAGCAGACGCATGGATTCTTCAGACAGTGGGGGGATTTCACATAGAATTCCAATCCTTGCCGATGCTGGGTGTCATCCCACCTCCTATTCACTTTTCCGACCAAAACGTTGCCCTCATAGACAACGAGGTACAGGATCTCCTGTTCAAGCATGCGATCGTGGAATCCAACCCGTCTTCCCTAGGGTTCGTAAGCAACCTCTTCCTCGTGAAGAAGAAAGGGGGCGGCTATCGTCCGGTCATAAACCTACGAGACCTAAACCAACATGTCACGTATCGCCATTTCAAGATGGAGGGAATCCATTCCCTCCGGGACCTCCTGATGCCAGGAGACTGGCTGGTGAAGGTGGACTTGAAGGACGCCTACCTCACCGTCCCCATTCACCCAGAGTCACAACAGTTCCTCCTTTCCTTTGGAAAGGCCGCATGTGGCAATTTACCTGCCTCCCGTTCGGCCTATCGTCCGCCCCGTGGTGTTTCACCAAACTGATGAAACCGGTGGTAGCGGCTCTGAGGAGCAGGGGGGTTCGTCTGATCATTTACTTAGACGACCTTCTCATCATGGCCCATTCCAAATCTCAGGCTTCCCTTCACATGTCATGGGCGATATCACTACTACATTCTCTGGGCTTCATAATCAACCGAGAAAAATCGGTCCTGACTCCAAGTCAGGAGATGGAATTCCTGGGTTTCTTGGTGGACACCAATCGCGCACTGCTGCGACTTCCCAAGTCCAAATTAGCCCTGATCCGCAAAGAAATCAGGGCAGTTTTGCGCAAAGGTTGCTTGTCTTTAAGGATTCTGGCACGACTGGTGGGTCTCCTGGCGGCTTCCATACAAGCCATCTTTCCGGCCCCCTTGCACTACCGAGCCCTTCAGAGGCTCAAGATCTTACATCTACGCCAGGGCCTCAGATACGCGGACAAGGTACCCCTTTGTCCGGCTGCTATTGAAGAGTTACACTGGTGGCTTCGACATGCCGTCGAGTGGAACGGCAAAGCCATCTTCCATCCTTACCCAGACGTCATCATAGAGTCGGACGCGAGCCGACTTGGCTGGGGCGCCCGATGCGGGGAGGTTTCCACCGGGGGGACCTGGTCCGTCAAGGAGATCGATCTGCATATCAATGCATTGGAGCTTCTGGCAGCATATTTTGCAGTCAAGAGTTTCATGCCTCGTTCGTCCAATTGTTGTGTGTTACTACGCATGGACAACGTGGCGGCGGTCCAATACATCAACCATTTGGGGGGCACCAGGTCCAAGATCCTGGCGGATCTTGCCAAAGACTTCTGGCATTTTTGCCTGGCCCGCAACATTATCCCGGTAGCGGAGTACATTCCAGGGGTCTCCAATACGGTGGCCGATTGGAACTCTCGCTATCTCATCGATTCCAGCGACTGGCGGCTGGATCGCTCCATCTTCCTGCAACTACGGCAACTGTGGGGCCCGTTGCAAGTGGACCTTTTCGCGTCCCGCCTCAATCGGCAACTGCCCCGCTTTTTCAGCTGGAGACCGGACCCAGAGGCATCTGCGGTAGACGCTCTCCGCCTCGTCTGGCCGACGGGAACGCATTATGCTTTTCCTCCCTTTCAGTTGATCCCCCGGGTTCTCCTACATGCGACGAACCAGAGAGCGACGGTTGTGCTGATCACTCCTTGGTGGCCGACGCAACCATGGTTCCCCCTCCTTCTGGGGATGGCCGTGGATTATCCCAGAGTGCTACCCCACTTTCCACACCTTCTCACCAACCCGACCGGGGATCTCCATCCTCTGGTAATGGAAGGCAAACTACCTCTCCTAGCGTGGTTGGTTTCGGGGTCTCAGACGCGGATCACGACCTTTCAAAATCAGCTAGGGATCTCCTCGCCCTGGCCTGGGCCCCCGGGACTAGATCGGCTTATCGATCAGCCTGGAGGCTCTGGGTTCGTTGGTGTGATCAACGGCAGGTTGATCCCGTACATGCACCTGTGTCTGTAGTGGTGAACTACCTGGCAGATTCTTTTGAATCTGGCAAGTCCTACAGTTCCATTAATGTATACTGATCGGCTATTGCGGCTTACCATTGCCCTGTGGACTCCCTACCGATCGGCAAACACCCGCTGGTTTGTAGACTTTTGCGCGGCATAAAATTTCAACGTCCCCCTAAGCCTAGGTATCATTCGACCTGGGATGTCTCCAGGTTGCTCGATATGTTTGCTTCATGGACAGACAATGACGACCTCTCCCTGAAAATGTTGTCATATAAGTTGACGGTCCTTCTTTGTTTGGTGTCCATCAAACGTGTCTCCGACGTGAAGGCTTTGGACGTCTCTAGACGACAATTTTCGCCTCAGGGAGTGAAATTCTCGGTGGTCCGTAGGACCAAGATGGGTATTCATTCGGTTTTTTTATCCGTTTTTTCCTGCGCATCCGAAGCTTTGCGTTGTTCGTTGCCTACAGGCGTACGAATCACAGACGGCGGATCTGCGCTCTCCGGATTCCCCTCAGCTCCTCGTCTCTTATGTCAGACCCCATCTTCCAGTTGCCTCCGCTACTCTAGCGCGTTGGGTACGTTCCGCCATGGACATGGCGGGTATTGATATATCTCTGTTCGGAGCTCACTCGTCCAGGGGCGCTATGGCTACGAAGATAGTCACAGCAGGGGGCTCCCTCTCCGACTTATTGATGGCGGCTGATTGGTCTTCAGAGACCACCTTCCGTCAGTTCTACTTCAGACCGGAGGACCACGTGTCTATGTCAGTCTTATAATGCTCTGGCTGTTTATTGTTTCTCTGTCATAACTAGTTGTTAGCTTCGAACTTGCATAAGATATGAGCCTCCTGTCTGATATATAAATCGAGATTTTCCTAGCTTGTGACGGAAAATATTAGTTATATGAAGACAGGAGGCGAGTATCTTCCCTCCCTACCCACCCTATTACGACTTTTATTCTCTTTACAGGATATTGAACGCAAAGGCGGTGTTCCTGAGTTTGGTTGACCGGTCGTTTTCCGGCTGTTTGGTTTCTCTACGGTCCCCGTTGGGACGAAGTTGGGTTTTCCCTGCCATCTAGGCTTCTGCTGCCCGAGGTCGAAGGACCGAGTGTTCGCGAGCAACTGTGGATGTCTGGATAAAGTCGTTTTGTGCGGTTCTGATTCGCATGAAGAAAGAGGAAGACCTATATGGGGGCAGTCCTTATATAGGGGCTACGGAGGAGGAGTGACTACTGTGGCCCTAGGACTGCTGGGAGTTGTAGTTTGAAGTTTTTTCTTTTATTAAATTGAATACCAAAAGTGTTCTGCTATGGGCATTATTAAAGAAAGAATAATGCATAAGATACTCGCCTCCTGTCTTCATGTAACTAATATTTTCCGTCACAAGCTAGGAAAATCTCGATATCTAAAACATTTTCAAGGCTTCAGTTTTTGAAATCTGTTACATTTTTGGGCTGGTACCTGTTTAATTGGAGGGATTTAAGTGGTATTGGGGCTTATCTCATGTGTTGGGCACAATGGGGGAGATTTATCAAAACCTGTACAAAGGAAAAGTTGACCAGTTGCCCATAGCAACCAATCAGATTGCTTCCTTCATTTTGCAGAGGCCTTGTTAAAAATGAAAGAAGCGATCTGATTGGTTACTATGAGCAACTGGGCAACTTTTCCTCTGGACAGGTTTTGATAAATCTCCCCCAATGGCGTGAGGCACTCTGCATTTTGGATGAAATCAACATAAGAGAGCTGATGAAGCAAACAACTACACTGCTCAAAAAATAAAGGGAACACGTAAACACAATGTAACTCCAAGTCAATGACACTTCTGTGAAATCTCACTGTCCACTCAGGAACAACACTGATTGACAATCAATTTCACATGCTGTTGTGCAAATGGAACAGACAATAGGTGGAAATTATAGGTAATTAGCAAAACACCCCCAATAAAGGAGTGGTTCTGCAGGTGGTGACCACAGGCCACTTCTCCGTTCCTATGCTTCCTGGCTGATGTTTTGGTCACTTTGAATGCTGGCGGTGCTTTCACTCTAGTGGTAGCATGAGATGGAGTCTACAGCCAACACAAGTGGCTCAAGTAGTGCAGCTCACCCAGGATGGCACATCAATGCGAGCTGTGGCAAGATGATTTGCTGTGTCTGTCAGTGTAGTGTCCAGAGCATGGAGGCGCTACCAGGAGACAGGCCAGTACATCAGGAGATGTTGAGGAGGCTGTAGGAGGGCAACAACCCAGCAGCAGGACTGTTACCTCTGCCTTTGTGCAAGGAGGAGCAGGAGGAGCACAGCCAGAGCCCTGCGAAATGACCTCCAGCAGGCCACAAATGTGCATGTGTCCACTCAATCGGTCAGAAACAGACTCCATGAGGGTGGTATGAGGCCCGATGTCCACAGGTGGGGGTTGTGCTTACAGCACAACACCGTGCAGGATGTTTGGCATTTGCCAGAGAACACCAAGATTGGCAAATTTGCCACTGGCACCCTGTGCTCTTCACAGATGAAAGCAGGTTCACACTGAGCACATGTGACAGATGGGACAGAGTCTGGAGATGCCGTGGAGAATGTTCTGCTGCCTGCAACATCCTCCAGCATGACCGGTTTGGCGGTGGGTCAGTAATGGTGTGGGGAGGCATTTCTTTGGGGGCTGCACAGCCCTCCATGTGCTTACCGAGATGAGATCCTCAGACCCCTTGTGAGACCATTTGCTGGTGCGGTTGGCCCTGGATTCCTCCTAATGCAAGACAATGCTAGACCTCATGTGGCTGGAGTGTGTCAGCAGTTCCTGCAAGAGAACGGCATTGATGCTATGAACTGGCCTGCCCGTTTCTCAGACCTTAATCCGATAGAGCACATTTGGGACATGATGTCTTTCTCCATCCACCAACGCCACGTTGCACCACAGACTGTCCACCACCTCATCAGGAACATTCCCAGGCATTGTAGAGAGGTCATACGGGCACATGGAGGTCACACACACTACAGAGCCTCATTTTGACTTGTTTTACGAACATTACATCAAAAGTTGGATCAACCTGTAGTGTGGTTTTCCACTTTTATTTTGAGTGTGACTCCAAATTTATCAACCCATGGAGGTCTGGATATGGTTATACGGTTACAAAAATACCCAATTTATGTAGGTTTTATTTTATTATACTACTTAAAAAAAAAATTATAACTACATGCACCAACATTTGTACGTTTAAAATTGTCATCTTCTGACCCCTATAACTTTTATTTTTTATTTTTTTTCCATATACGGTGATGTGTGAGGGCAAATTTTTTTGTGTGCAGTTGTCTGTAGTTTTTATCGGTATCATTTTTGTTTTGATGGGACTTTTTTTTTTTTTTTTTTTTTTAACATATAACCATGGACCTTACGGTTCAACCCCTTGAGTTCAAAGCCATTTTTGATCTCTTCGTTTTTTCCTTCTCTCCTTCTATAAATCATAACGCTTTCAATTTTCCACCTACAGACCCATATCAGAGCTTGATTTTTGTGCAACCTATTTTACATTGTAATATTGTCAATCATTTCACACCAAAATCTATGGTAAAGGGGGCGCATCTTGACACGCTGGCTACAGGTTGCACTCTGTAAGAGCTCTGTAATATAAAAAGTTGGAGGGACTCCCTCAAGACCCCCAAGGTGCTACACAGCAGTTTACGGCTTACTTTTGGCCACAAACAGAGACTGCTGATCTCCCGCTACAGACGCGGCCTGTTACCGCCTTACCTCAGGCCGTGGCAGTTTACCCACTCACTTTCTCTGGTCATCACGTACGCCACACTGGAGACACGGCGGCACTCTCTTCTGCTGTCTGAAGCCCTACACCACTCACCCCTGCCGCCACAAAAGCCCATCAGAGCCCATAATGAATAGCTCCTGGGAAGATTTCCCCTCTGAGGCACCGGCACACCGCTGATGCGGTCAGGGCCAACGTTAGAGCGGGGAAAACCAGGCAATTGCCTAGGGCCCCCATCCCCCAGGGGGGCCCCTGCTAGCTGCTCAGTAGCGGATCAGCAGCCCGCTGCAGCCCGGTCGTGGCCACTTTAAAACAGTGGTGGGCCCGGACACTTCTCCTGTTTTTTCTATTTTTTCATATTTCCTTACCTGGCTGCGCTCGGCAGGCTCAGGTAATGCGGCGGATCTTGTGGGCTGTGTGGATAATATGACGAGTGACGTCTGCTGCCGCCTCCTCTGCGTGGCGTCAGGGGCGTCACTCCTGCCGAGCACGGCCATGTAAGGAAATATGAAAAATAGAAAAAGCAGGGGGAGAGGGGGGGACCTAATGTGTGGGAACTTTACTGCCAACCTAATGTGGGGGAACTATACTGCCAACCAAATGTGGGGGAACTATACAGCCAACGTAATGAGGGGGAACTATACTGCCTACCTAATGTGGGGGGAACTATACTGCCTACCTAATGTGGAGGGAACTATAATGCCTACCTAATGTGGAGGGAACTATAATGCCTACCTAATGTGGAGGGAACTATACTGCCAACATAACGTGTGGGAACTATACTGCCAACCTAATGTGGGGGAACTATACTGCAAACCTAATGTTGGGGAACTATACTGCCTACCTAATGTGGGGGGAAATATACTGCCAACGTAATGTGGGGGGGGGGACTAAACTGCCAACATAATGTGGGGGAACTATACTGCCTACCTAATGTGGGGGAACTATACTGCCAACCAAATGTGGGGGAACTATAATCTAATGTGGGGGGAACTACACTGCCAACCTAAAGTGGGGGAACTATACTGCAAACATAATGTTGGGAAGCTATACTAGCAACCTAATGTGGGGGACTACAACCTAATTTGGGGAAACTGTACTGCCTACCTATTTTGGGGGAACTACAACCTAATTAATGTGGGGGAACTATAATGCCTACCTAATGTGAAGGGAACTATAATGCCTACTTAATGTGGAGGGAACTATAATGCCTACCTAATGTGGAGGGAACTATAATGCCTACCTAATGTGGAGGGAACTATAATGCCTACCTAATGTGGAGGGAACTATAATGCCTACCTAATGTGGAGGGAACTATACTGCCAACATAACGTGGGGGAACTATACTGCAAACCTAATGTGGGGGAACTATACTGCAAACCTAATGTGGGGGAACTATACTGCAAACCTAATGTGGGGGGAACTATACTGCAAACCTAATGTGGGGGGAACTATAATGCCAACATAATGTGGGGGGGAACTATACTGCCAATGTAATTTGGGGGAACTATACTGCCTACCTAATGTGGGGGGAACTATACTGCAAATATAATGTTGGGAAGCTATACTGGCAACCTAATGTGGGGGAACTATACTGCCAACCTAATTTGGTGAACTACAACCTAATTTGGGGAAACTGTACTACCTACCTATTGTGGGGGAACTACCACCTAATTAATGTGGGGGAACTATACTGCCAACCTAATCTTGTGAAGCTATACTGGCAACCTAATGTGGGGGAAATATACAGTCAACCTAATGTTGGGGAACTATATTGCCAACCTAATGTGGGGGAACTATGCAAAAATATAAAATGGTACTATTCTGATCCCTATTACTCTTTTATTTTTCCGTATATGGGGATGTATGAGGGTAATTTTTTGTGCTTTGAATTGTAGTTTTTATCGGTAACATTTTTGTTTTGTTTTTTCAATTGCTTTTTAGATATTTTTTTGGTATTTGAAGTGACCAAAAATGTGTAAATCTGGTTAGTGCACTATTACGACTTTTGAAGCCCCTCTTTAGATTTTGCCTAGGGCCATGCTAAGCCTAAAACCGGCCCTGGATGCCGCTACCACTGCTGGAGACCAGCCTGTGCTCCCACCGCTCTCACGCTGCATGTCAGCTCCTGCACAGGATTACAGCCTCTCCTCTTCCCCTTCTGGGCTCCCACTCCATTGCTCTGCACCGCCAATGTCTCAGCCAGAGCACCACCAGAGTCCTGTGCCTCCTGCTACTCCTATTGCAGACCTCCCAGAAGCCTCCTCACCTAATGTTAACCTCTTGGGGACCAGGCAACCTCCCCTCTCACAGAGAAGTTCTTTGTTCCCCTCTCATTGCCCTGAAACTGACCCAAAAAGATCAGAGCACCCTGCACCTACTCCATATGGTCTTCCACTCCTCTCCTCTGAATTTAGTACCACTGTGCAGTACTTTCATATGGACTCAAGCATTTTTTTCAGAGGAAGATTCCACTGATACCAGCGAGGTTCCAGACTACTGGGGGGGGGGGGGGGGATAGCCACCACCCCCCCCCCCCCCCCCCCAATGAAGAAAAAATTGTTCAAAACACTGTTAAAAGCCCGCTCCATGAAGAGCAGCTGAATAGCACACTCTTCCTCTGATGACTCATGTGGCCCTTTCAAGACCCGGGGATCCAAATCCCACATGTGTGACCACTCTCCTGTACCGTCTTTCTAACCTGCTACCATCCAGCCAGATTGCTCTAGTGAAACACCTATTCTTCCGAGCCCAGAGGCTGCCGCTAATACTTTAAATAATCACCCTGAGCTACAAGACCTAATGGCACTTCTTCACATGAAAAAAAATAAATAAATGGCACAGAGACCTAGCGCCTGTTCAAGCAGATGTTTCTCAACTAACAACCCGAGTGTCCAATCTAGAGACCTTCCGCACTTCTATTGCCTCAAAAGTCCACACATTGCGAACCGCCACTACTTCTCTTCTAGCTCAGGAATCCCTGATTGTCGACCATAATGATGACTTAGACAACAGAAACAGACGTAAAAACATATGCAAAAAGGGCCTCCCTGAATCTGTTGTCCCTCAAAAGTTGCCCACCACTCTCCAAAAAATATTCCATGACATTGTCCAGACACCGACTGACTCCCCTGTGGAACTAGACCGTGCAATGCAACTGCTAGTCACATCAGCATTGGGTAAAGACAGGAGTGCAGAGTGCTTTGGTGATCTCACCGAGAAGGATCTTACGATATATAAACCTCCTATTCATGTTATTGAGCATTTCATCAGAGAGGGGAAGATATCTTTTCACTGCCTCATACAGATCAACAAGCTGCCTGAACTTTATGAACCATTCTGAATTCAGTACTCTCAGCACTTCTCAGTGCTGATCACTGTTAGTGGTTAGGTTCAGGGGTTAGGATTAGGGTTTAGGGATAGGTTGAGGGGTTAGAGTTATGATTTGGGGTTAGGGTTTAGGATTAGGTGTTAGGAATAGTGTTAGGCATTGAGATTAGGGGGTTAGGATTAGTTTTTAGGATCAGTGTTAGGGATTAGGATTAGAGTTTAGGATTAGAGTTTAGGATTAGAGTTTAGGATTAGAGTTTAGGATTAGAGTTTAGGGTTAGAGTTTAGGGTTAGAGTTTAGGGTTAGAGTTTAGGGTTAGAGTTTAGGGTTAGAGTTTAGGGTTAGAGTTTAGGGTTAGAGTTTAGGGTTAGGGGTAAGAATAAGGATTAAGGATAGGATTAGGATTAGAGGTTATGGAGTGAGAGACAGCTTTACAGCAGAAAAGTGTGTCCCTGTGCAGAGGGTCACATTCCACTACAGACACACAGTTTTCTTCATTACATTACCTTATATGACCACAGTGGTTATCAATGTATGGGATAATGATCAATGTGATCTGCTTTATAGTAGATGGGTACTTCACATAATGGAGAAAATTGTTTATATGACTAATATGGTCTATATGATCAATATGATGTACTTGACTATACCATGAAGAAGAATCCATATCCTGAATACAGGATTGTATTTAATACCTATTATTTACACCTCTATATGACCTATGTCAGTGATGGCGAACCTATGGGACGCGTGCCATAGGTGGCACGCCAAGCCCCCTCTGTGGGCACGCAGCCATAGTTTGCCAGACGGGGTAAACCGGGAAATCCCTGTGTCCCGAAAGATCTTTTCGGACACAAAGATTTCCCTGATTATCTTTCTCCGGCCCAGCGACAACTTTAAAACTGCAGGGGCCGCAGGGAGGTAGTGCATGCGTGCGCCCATAGGAACGAAGGAGCGAAGCATCTAGGAGGAGGACGCGCGCTGGCCAACATGGTAATTTACCAGCTACACTTGAGCTTCGGCGCTCCGACCACCGCTCCTCCGGTCCCGGGACCTACTGCTATGGTCTATTAAGATTAGGTCATGACCCCTGACCGGAGGAGCGATGGATGGAGCACTGTGAGGCCGTACACAGACATACAGCCTCCAGCCATACACTATATATGGCTGAAGGTTGTATGTCTGTGGGGGAACTATACTGCACCTAATGTGGGGGGACTATACTGCACCTAATGTGGAAGGACTGCAACATAATATGGGGGAACTACAACCTAATGTGGGAGAACTACAAGAACCTAATGTGGGGGAACTATACTGCCTACCTAATGTGGGGGAACTACAACCTAATGTGAGGGAACATACTGCCTACCTATTGTGGGGGAACATACTGCCTACCTAAGTTGTTTTTTCTAAACTTAAACCTCAGTATTCTGATTTAATTGCTGTGCTGGCACTTTGAGGGGAAAAAAAGTTGGTGTTTATTACGGTTTGGGCACTCGGGCTCAAAACGGTTTGCCAGCACTGACCTATGTGATGAATATGATCTATTTGGTATGTGATCTATATGATGCAGGGGTGGCGGTTGTACTGTCTTCTCAGTGGCATCTGGCACAGGAGGTTACATGTTCCATGCTGCTGGCAGACTTGTAGGCTTAGGGGTGATGACGGATCCTACTGCCATAGGCGTGCGCAGCCTATTGCATTAGGGTGTGCACCCTAAAGCACAAACTCATGCTGCACGTATGTATATATATATATATATATATATATATATATATATATATATATATACGCACACAGTTAGTATAGTTCCCCCACATTAGGTGCAGTATAGTTCCCCCACATTAGGTGCAGTATAAGTCCCACCACATTAGGTTGGCAGTACAGTTCCCCCACATTAGGTTGGCAGTACAGTTCCCCCACATTAGGTGCCGTTCAGTTCCCCCACATTAGGTGGCACCTAATGTGGGGGAACTGAATGGCACCTAATGTGGGGGAATTGTACTGCCAACCTAATGTGGGGGAACTGTACTGCACCTAATGAGGGGGAACTGTACTGCACCTAATGAGGGGGAACTGTACTGCACCAGTACAGTTCCCCCACATTAAGTGCAGTACAGTTCCCCCACATTATGTGCAGTACAGTTCCCCCACATTAGGTGCAGTATAGTTCCCTTACATTAGGTGCAATATAGTTCCCCCACATTAGGTGCAGTATAGTTCCCCACATTAGGTGCAGTATAGTTCCCCCACATTAGGTTGGCAGTATAGTTTCCCACATTATGTTGGCAGTATAGTTTCCCACATTAGGTTGGCAGTACAGTTCCCCCACATTAGGTTGGCAGTACAGTTCCCCCACATTAGGTTGGCAGTACAGTTCCCCCACATTAGGTGCCACCTAATGTGGGGGAACTGTACTGCACCTAATGTGGGGGAACTGTACTGCACCTAATGAAGGGGAACTGTACTGCACCTAATGTGGGTGAACTGTACTGCACCTAATGTGGGGGAACTGTACTGCACCAGTACAGTTCCCCTACATTAAGTGCAGTACAGTTCCCCCACATTAGGTTGGCAGTATAGTTCCCCACATTAGGTACAGTATAGTTCCCCCACATTAGGTGCAGTATACTTCCCCCACATTAGGCTGGCAGTACAGTTCCCCCACATTAGGCTGGCAGTATAGTTCCCCCACATTAGGCTGGCAGTATAGTTCCCCCACATTAGGTGCAGTATAGTTCCCCCACATTAGGTGCAGTATAGTTCCCCCACATTAGGTGCAGTATAGTTCCCCCACATTAGGTGCAGTATAGTTCCCCCACATTAGGTGCAGTATAGTTCCCCCACATTAGGTGCAGTATAGTTCCCCCACATTAGGTGCAGTATAGTTCCCCCACATTAGGTGCAGTATAGTTCCCCCACATTAGGTGCAGTATAGTTCCCCCACATTAGGTGCAGTATGTTCCCCCACATTAGGTGCGGTATAATTCACCACATTAGGTGCAGTACAGTTCCCTACAAAAGCAAAATAGACATGGAGGCCACCAGCATCTGGGGGTGCTACCTTCCTACTGGCAGGAAGAGGGGGTTAATTTGAGGGTACTACCTTCCTACTCGGGCCCCAGATTAACACCCTCCCCCCCCCCCCGGTAGTACCTAAGATTAACCCCCTCCCCCCAGCAGGCAGGTAGTACCCCCAGATTAACCCTCTCCCCTCAGCAGGCAAGTAGCACCCCCAGTTTAACCCCCTCCCCCCCTGTAGGAATGCAGTACCCCCCAGATTAACCCTATCCCCCCACCCTGTTAGAAGGTAGTACCCCCCCGATGACCCCCCCCAGTAGGATGGTAGTACCCCCCAGTTTAACCCCCTCTCCCCCCCCGTAGGAATGCAGTACCCCCCAGATTAACCCTATCCCCACACCCTGTTAGACGGTAGTACCCCCCAATGACCCCCTCCCCCCCAGTAGGATGGTAGTACCCCCCAGTTTAACCCCCTCTCCCCCCCCGTAGGAATGCAGTACCCCCCAGATTAACCCTATCCCCACACCCTGTTAGACGGTAGTACCCCCCAATGACCCCCTCCCCCCCAGTAGGATGGTAGTACCCCCCAGTTTAACCCCCTCTCCCCCCCTGTAGGAATGCAGTACCCCCCAGATTAACCCTATCCCCCCACCCTGTTAGAAGGTAGTACCCCCCTCCCCCCCCCAGTAGGATGGTAGTACCCCCCAGTTTAACCCCCTCTCCCCCCACCCTGTTAGAAGGTAGTACCCCCTGATGACCCCCTCCCCGCCAGTAGGATGGTAGTACCCCCCAGTTTAACCCCCTCTCCCCCCCTGTAAGAATGCAGTACCCCCCAGATTAACCCTATCCCCCCCCCTCCCTGTAGGATGATAGTACGGTGCCCCAGATTAACCCCCTCCCTCAGACCCAGTAGGCAGGTTGAAATAACATTCACTCACTCAGCGCGGTAATCCTGCGAGCCGCGTACCGTCACGTCACGCTTTGGGGCCGGCGTCCTTGAATACCGCGTGACGTCCTGATGGTCATGTGACGGCAGTAACGCGCCGTCACATGACCGGACCAACTGAAGGTGAGCCAGAGAGGAGCGGGGCGGGGCACAAACAGGAGCAGGAGGCAGCGCTGTGCGGTGCGCCTGACGGACAGGCGCACCACACAGCGGGGGTCTGGGCTGGTGAAGGACGGTCGGGCACAGATGGGGGGTGCTACGGAGCGTTTTGGTGTCACACGGTGCGGGCCGCACCCGGGTCGCAACGCCACTGGATTAGGGTGTGCCTGGGCACACCCGGCACACCCAGTGCGCACGCCTATGCCTACTGCACTGAATACTCTCTCTGATTCTACCCTTGAGGGTGGATAAAATATTCCTGGTTGTTGTCAGATTTCTTCCAGTGTTAAAATGCACACTAAGGTATCGGAACACACAATGGCTTTTACCAAGTGTTTCCAAAAATTAAATAACCTATAATAGACTGACACAAGAAAGTGTCCACAAAATGCTTTATTTTTAATAAAAAGGATTAAATACAGCAACAGAGAGCCCTCCCATTTTAAAATGGCCCACCCCTAAAAAACACCAACCCCAAAAACACAAGATAGGGTGCACATATTGGAATATTCCCAGAGACAACTATCAACCAACAGTGTCACATCTCCCTCATAGTGCACGCTATTATGCCATATGATTTACAAACAGTATTAGTTACCGGTTATTGACATGCTGAGGACTCAGAGAGTACACCCCACCACCACCTCAATACGTGTTATGAATATTTGTCAAGAAGTGGGGGTGGGTGCAACTGCCTGCCCTGAAGAAGTATTCCACTGCTAGACATCTTATCCCCTATCCCAGTAGCAGGACCCCCGTGATCTCCCGCAACACCATAGGCGTGTGCAGCCTATTGCATTAGGGTGTGCACCCTAAAGCACAAACTCACTCCGCGCACGCGTGTGTGTGTTCATGTATGTATGTGTGTGTGTATATATATGCTAAGCCTAAAACCGGCCTTGGATCCAATCCTCCTACACTATGCAAGCAGGAGTATGTATATATATATATACACTCCTGCTTGCATAGTGTAGGAGGATTGGATCCAAGGCCGGTTTTAGGCTTAGCATGGCCCTCAGCAAAATCAGAAGTGGGGTCCCAAAAGTCGTAATAGTTCACTAATCAGATTAGCACATTTTTGGTCACTTCAAATACCATAACAAATATCTAAAAAGCAAAAAAAAAATTAAAAAATGGTACCGATAAAAACTACAAATCACAGCACTAAAAATGACCCTCATACATCCCCATACACAGAAAAATAAAAGTGCTATAGGGATAAGAATAGTACAATTTTATATTTTTGTATTCACATTAGGTTGGCAGCATAGTTCCCCCAAATTAGGTTAGTAGTACAGTTCCCCCACATTAGGTGCAGTACAGTTCCCCCACATTAGGTGCAGTACAGTTCCCCCACATTAGGTTAGTAGTACAGTTCCCCCACATTAGGTTCCCCCACATTAGGTGCAGTATAGTTCCCCCACATTAGGTTAGTAGTATAGTTCCCCCACATTAGGTGCAGTATAGTTCCTCCACATTAGGTTAGTAGTATAGTTCCCCCACATTAGGTTAGTAGTACAGTTCCTCCACATTAGTTGCAGTATAGTTCCCCACATTAGGTGGAGTATAGTTCCCTCACATTAGGTGCAGTATAGTTCCCCCACATTAGGTTAGTAGTATAGTTCCCCCACATTAGGTGCAGTATAGTTCCTCCACATTAGGTTAGTAGTATAGTTCCCCCACATTAGGTTAGTAGTACAGTTCCTCCACATTAGGTGCAGTATAGTTCCCCCATATTATGTGCAGTATAGTTCCCCCACATTAGGTTAGTAGTATAGTTCCCCCTCATTAGGTTGGCAGTATAGTTCCCCCACATTAGGTTAGTAGTACAGTTCCTCCACATTAGTTGCAGTATAGTTCCCCACATTAGGTGGAGTATAGTTCCCTCACATTAGGTGCAATATAGTTCCCCCACATTAGGTGCAATATAGTTCCCCCACATTAGGTGCAGTACAGTTCCACCACATTAGGTGCAGTATAGTTATAATTGTAGGGAGGAGGACAATTCTAGAATTTACCATGAGGCTTACGGGACTAATTCTACCCCTGATCTTATATTTGCCAAGGGGTTCAATGGGCGGAGCCAAAGGGTTGTCAAAATTAGGTTTTGCCATGTATGATTGTGACTGTCTATTATATGTAGCCTACATATAATAGATAATCATACATGATGGGGATGTAGTCCTGAGCTGTAAGCCTACATATAATAGACAGTCACAATCATACATGATCAGGGCTGGTGCAAGGACTTTTGGCACCCTAGGCGAAAGCTAATTTTGCCACCCCCTTGACCCCACACATTGGCTCTGCCCTTTGACATGCCCAACCATACTACTGGGGTGACACACTGTAACAAACCTCCTCCTTATGTAATCACCTTACTACAGGGGTGACACACTGTAACAAACCTCCTCCTCATGTAATCTTGTTACTTATGGGGTGATACACTGTGACAAACCTCCTCCTCATGTAATCTCCTTACTACTGGGGTGACACACTGTAACAAACCTCCTCCTCATGTAATCTCCTTACTACTGGGGTGACACACTGTAACAAACCTCCTCCTCATGTAATCTCCTTACTACTGGGGTGACACACTGTAACAAACCTCCTCCTCATGTAATCTCCTTACTACTAGGGTGACACACTGTTTAGCAGACAGTGTAACAGCATTAGATAGAGACAGTATCACACATTATAGGATTAGATACAGGGGCTCAGCAACCAGTATCAGACATAGGGGGATTAGATACACAGCTCAGCAGACAATATCAAACATAAATGCACAGCTCAAATCACACATGGGGATTAGATACAGGGGCTCAGCAAACAGTATCACACATGGGGGGATTAGATACAGGGTCTCATCAAACAGTATCACACATGGGAGGATTAGATACACAGCTCAAACAGTATCACTTATGGGGGGTTTTAGATACACAGTTTAGCAGACAGATCACACATGGGGGATTAGATACCCACAGCTCAGCAAACAGTATCACACATAGGGGGTTTAGATACACAGGCTAGCAGACAGATCACAGATGGGGGGGGGGGGTTAGATACACAGCTCATTAGACAGATCACACATGGGAGATTCGATACACTGCTCAGCAAACAGTATCACACATGGGGAGTTTAGATACACAGCTCATTAGACAGATCACACACTGGGGGATTAGATACACATTTTAGCAGACAGATCACACATGGGGGGATTAGATACACAGCTCATTAGATCACACATGGGGGATTCAATACACTGCTTAAACAGTATCACACATGGGGGGGATTAGATACACAGCTCATTAGACAGATCACACACTGGGGGATTAGATACACATTTTAGCAGACAGATCACACATGAAAGGAGTCTCACCAGGTCAGTGTCTCTTCCCTGGATCTCACAGTGCTTCTCCAGCAACATGAGGGGTGGCGTGGGGGGTGTTGTGGTTTTGCAGCTCCTCCAGCAAGACGAGGCTGAGGGGAGGGCGTGTATGTTGTCAAGATAGGTTTGCTGTGACAGGGGGGGATTTCGGCCTGGTGATGTCGGGGATGTCCGGTGGGGCTCGGGTTTAGTAGTGAGAAAAAAAAAGAAAGTCCTGCAGCAGCGGGCTGCGGTGATTAGGGTGTGCCTGTGCACACCCGGCACACCCCGTGCACAACACCCGACTTTCTAAACAAATGCAGGGTTCCTGGGGCAGTTGTGGTTATGTCATGGTCATGCCGCACCCCTTCCATTCATATATATGGGAGGGGGCGTGTCTGCTAACACGTCCCCTCCCATAGACATGAATAGAATGGGTGTGATGTGATGTCACAAGGGGGCGTGACCATGATGTCACAATCACGGCCTCCATCTTCTTGATATCTAAGAAAAACTTGCTGCACTATTACTATACACCACTAGAGGGATCCCTGGATTAACATGATATAATATGATATAATGACATAATATGATATGTAAGGAACATGGGGTGGGGGGATTTATCAAGTTATTTGGACTTTCTTTTTGTTTCCTTTTGTAGCAAGTTGCCAGGCGCAGTCACTTTTTGTGCTTTTTTTGTGTGACAAACCTAATAGCTCAGAAACCAAAGTCTTTTTTAAAAGTCACAAATTTTGAGGGCAAAGTTCTTTGAAAAGTCAAAAACCTAAGTAAGCCTGGACCACACTTTGGTAACTATTGCGCAAATAAAATATCTTCCAGTAACTCCTTTTTTTTTAACACCTTGCACCAAAAAACACTGCTGAAAAATCAGTCTACACAAATAACTTTCCACAACACGAATTGATTAATATCCCCCATTAGAGATGAGCGAATTTGCAGTAAATTTGATTCGTCACAAACTTCTCGGCTCGGCAGTTGATGACTTTTCCTGCATAAATTTGTTCAGCATTCAGGTGCTCCCGTGGGCTGGAAAAGGTGGATACAGTCCTAGGAGACTCTTTGCTAGGACTGTATCCACCTTTTCCAGCCCACCGGAGCACTGGAAAGCTGAACTAATTTATGCAGGAAAAGTCAGCAACCGCCGAGCTGAGAAGTTTGTGACGAATCGAATTTACTGTAAATTCGCTCATCTCTGTCCCCCGTGATATCCATCTTTTACATGGATCATATAATTTATAAATATTTACAACCATAATAATTAATCAATGTATTAATGATCAATAACTAGTGGATGCATCAATAGTGAACAATTAAATAATTTATTTCATAATTAGATTTTATGGGTATTAATGTAATTATGGATTAAATTAAAAAAACTAAACAAAACACTATAAATCCACAGCTCCTGCCCCGCAACTCCAACAAGGAGATCACATAATTCAGAATCTGGGAAATGGAAAATCTGTAACTCCACATCCTAATATACAAACTCTTCTATATTACATCACTTTATTATTATGTTTTGTTATATCAAGCACAATGCAGATGTATTTATTTGTTCCTGATCCTCTTACAGACTCTTACAATAACAGCACAACAATTTCAGCTGCTCTTATATCTGGTATAGAATAAGCAGGGGGTGTAAGTCTTAGTCACCATCCATAGTTGTATCTATTTGTATCTCTGTAACTTGTGTCAGCACCTGGGAAATATTACTTGTTACAATTTGGTAACATGTAAAGAGTATAATACAAAGCTCTCACCACCAGGTGTCGCTATTGTAACACAATGTATCTGATCTGTATAAACTGTAACTGTAAGGATTTATACTGCTGTGATAAATAAGACGATCTCTATGGATAGATGTGATTTAAGGAAGGTATTGATTTACCCAAATTTGGAGGTACATTTAACTCTTTCGTTAACTGGTTGTACACATGGTGTTATCCATCCTGAGAATTGATGGGTTTATTTGTTTTTATGGTATTAACACGTGGGATCAGGCTCTCGGACGATTATTCTCGGTCACTCTCATTGCACATATCGGGGCTCCATATAATGTCGTACAATGTGTGCAGAGTCTTGGTGCCCGGGGGTGAGCAGTCCTGTAGACCTGGTAATGCTGCCCGAGTGATCGATCCATTCACAAGATTTGTTCTGCCATCTGCTGCTCCCCGCACACACATTATACACCTGACAGATTATTGTGCTGCTATTGATCCTCTCCCATGTGTGTAACATACAGCTCACACACCTGCCCGATCACCATTCCCGCTCGGTACAATGACGACTGCTCTTCTCTAGAATGTTGGGGAGAATCGCGGTAAGAAAAAAAACGGATTATTTAGAATCGGAAAAATGCAGCAAACGTTTTGGAATGGGCGGGAAATTCAAAACCTTCTTGTCTCGTGTTCAGCCAATCAACGGAAAGGGGGGAGGGGTCAGGAATGTAAATGTAGTTAAAAGAAACGCCCCCAGATGATGTCATCTTTGTTCCAGTTTTCTTTCAGGTCCGCACATGTGCTATATAAGCCGGACTCGGCCGCACTCAGTATCTTGCAATCTACTCGCTACATAGAGAAGATGTCCGGACGCGGTAAAGGAGGGAAAGGTCTCGGTAAGGGCGGAGCCAAGCGGCACAGGAAGGTGCTCCGGGATAACATCCAGGGCATCACCAAGCCTGCCATCCGCCGTCTAGCTCGCAGGGGAGGTGTGAAGCGCATCTCCGGCCTCATCTATGAAGAGACTCGCGGTGTCCTGAAAGTCTTCCTGGAGAACGTCATCCGTGACGCCGTCACCTACACCGAGCACGCCAAGAGGAAGACCGTCACCGCTATGGACGTGGTGTACGCCCTCAAGCGCCAGGGCCGCACTCTCTACGGCTTCGGAGGTTAATTCTGCTTCTACTCGGCTCCATCACATCAACCCAAAGGCTCTTCTCAGAGCCGCCCACATGTTCTATGGAAAGGCTACAATTCCTTGTGTCTTCTCTAATGAGTGGTCGGTGTTTGTGCTTTGATGGTTGCGGTTTGTATTTTCCCTATTCTCCATTTTATATTTTCTGTGATCGGAGACTGATGTTTACTGTGATGGGGATTATAAAGCACATAATCCAGAGATCCTACATCTCCCACCATGTCCGGGCGGTGCTTATTATCTTGGCCGACGGATCGGCGAAACACCTGACATAATCTGCCCTTAATGTTCGATACTGATCCGTCTGTGGGTATTTCCCGCTTTAACTGTCAGTATATCTACCTGGAGATCTCCCGAGTGTTCTGACTACTGCCCTCATCTTCCTCGGTATTATCACTACTCTCACCATCTACAGTATTCTTCCTCTCCTCCAGATTACATTACTCCCTTCCCCCACCATATAACTATAAACCTCCCTAGAGAGTCCGTGTTTTAGCAGATACAGATCTGATCGTATCCGGTAGACGCAGCGATCTATATCCCGCTATCTGGATAGATGAGTCTTCACCCTATAGCACCTCAGGGCGCCCATTAAGTGCACAACCCCCTACAGATGGGCGCCCTGCAGGTCTATTAATAATGGAGCTGTTCACACAGAACTGATGTGATGAGCGGCTGCGGCTTTATTATATTGTAGATACTTGCGGTTCCTCTATATTACTCCTCAGTATAATCAGATAATAGACGAGAGATCCGGGGATATAATCCGCTGTGACCGGAGAGAATCCTAGAGAGAGTGCAGGGTCCTGGTGATCTGCAGTGTTCACACCCTACAATACTGCCCGAGTCATCCGCACAATATTCTAGAGAATTCCATCTGATCGCTATCTGCCCGTCTGCAGCGACAACATCCGGAGACTTTTCTTTCCCGCCTCATTATTCTGGATTTCTCGTAGATGTTATTTATAGGGAATATTCTCTGTTACCGCTGGTAGAATCATTTTTCATGATAATTCTCTAGATTTTGGGGAATATTCACATTAGAAGCTGGAACACAGCGATAGCGGGAAATTCATACGAGACATCGGCTCTATAGCCCCCGATGATCGGTGATCATTGTCTTTGGGGATTATGAAATTCCCGCTCTCCCCTCCCCCATGTAATACCACGTGATGTCTCCCTAGGGCGATTATTACTGTATACAACCAGTGACCTCATCCACATTTCATTGATAAATAAGGGTTTAGTAACGTGTTCATTAGAAAACTTTATTACTCTGAAATAGAAGATATCTGCAGGACGGCTGTGTCTGAGAACAATAAACTCCTCTCCGCCCAAGGGACGATGTGAAGCCGATCACTGAGGCGGCGCTGGGTGATGCCCGCGGTTAGTGATCGGCGGTCGCTCAGAGATCTGTGTCCATCTGACATTAATCTGATGTGATAAAATAAATCCTCTTATGACATCTCTGCACAACCAACACCTTATGTGTCATGAAGCAGATGTGCAGGATGTTCTTATAAACCACATAACAGCCCAATAATAATAACACTATCAGACCCGAGATCAGCGGCGCCAGCTCTGTAGGAGACAATGTGGTGGCTCTTAGAAGAGCCTTTGGTGTTCGGGATGATCTGGGATAAGCGGTGATCACTTGCTCTTGGCCGCTTTGCTGCTCTCGGTCTTCTTGGGCAGCAGCACGGCCTGGATGTTGGGCAGGACGCCTCCCTGGGCGATGGTCACCCCACCCAGCAGCTTGTTCAGCTCCTCGTCATTGCGCACGGCCAGCTGCAGGTGACGGGGGATGATGCGGGTCTTCTTGTTGTCCCGGGCGGCATTACCGGCCAATTCCAGGATCTCAGCGGTTAAATACTCCAGCACAGCGGCCAGGTAGACCGGAGCACCGGCGCCCACCCTCTCGGCGTAGTTCCCTTTGCGGAGGAGCCTGTGCACACGACCGACAGGGAACTGGAGTCCTGCCCGGGATGAGCGGGTCTTGGCCTTGGCCCGAACCTTCCCTCCTTGCTTTCCTCTTCCAGACATGTCTATTGCTCACTGTACAGACGAGACGGTATGGAGCCCCGCTCTGCGTCACCTATTATACCCGGATGGAGAAGGAAGGAGCCTCTGTGATTGGTCAGATACAAATCCAATATTCAGCGGCAAATACAGCAGCCAATGGGGAATAAAGAAAGATGATAGTGAGACCACGCCCCCTCCTTCCCACCAATAGGGAGCCAGCTCTTTAGCCGCCTAAATTAGAATGTGACAGGAATAAAAGGATCGGCAGATATTGTTCTCATCATTACTGATCTCTGTTCTCTAGGAGAATATTTCACTATCCTGAACCATCATGTCTGATCCCGCCAAGTCTGCACCAGCGCCTAAGAAGGGCTCTAAGAAAGCCGTGACCAAGACTCAGAAGAAGGACGGCAAGAAGCGGAGGAAGACCAGGAAGGAAAGCTATGCCATCTACGTGTACAAGGTGCTCAAGCAGGTCCATCCTGACACCGGCATCTCCTCCAAGGCCATGGGCATCATGAACTCCTTTGTCAACGATATCTTCGAGCGCATCGCAGGGGAAGCCTCCCGCCTGGCTCACTACAACAAGCGCTCCACCATCACCTCCCGGGAGATCCAGACCGCCGTGCGCCTGCTGCTGCCTGGAGAGCTGGCCAAGCACGCCGTGTCCGAGGGCACCAAGGCCGTCACCAAGTACACCAGCGCCAAGTAACCTGCTCCGCCTCCTGCTGTCACCCCAAAGGCTCTTCTAAGAGCCGCCACATTGTCTATAATAGAGCTGGAGCTTCTATCTGCTAGAATTAGCTTTATTCTCTTTGTGGCCGAGTTTATACCAGTGCAGCCGCTTTATACTGTACATATTGTGCTGCTCCGGGATCGCGGTCTGTGATACATAATCTGGCTGCTGGTTACATCAGCACCGTATATATACGTTAACGCCAGAATAAGTAATTGTGTCTCGGGTCTGGGGTTTGTGTCTCCTGCACTGACCGGACATATCGGTATCACAGTGGTGATCGGTATCGCCGGGATTCCCGTAGCTTTTCTGCGGTTCCGTTTAGATGCCGGGACATCTATACAAATTGTGAGATTCAGGTCCTTGTGTCTCCCGGATACGATCAGATCTCTTATCGGTTCGGTCCTGTATACATATTCCCACCATCAGATCTGATCGCAGACAGACTGGGCAGGAAACAATCGATCAGACACATTACAGGGAGGGTCTGCGCCATCTCTAGTCCCAGGAAGATCTCATCCCCCATAGACCCCTGATCACCCCCAGCAGATTATTACCGCAGTAACAATCGGGCCGGAGGTCTAGGAGAGAGGATTGTTGGGGAACAAAGAGCAGAAATTGTTACGACCAAAAAATACCGCGGTCACTGAAGGGTTAACAATGATTTAACCGTTTGTTGCCGCCTGGGGGCGGAGCTATAGCTCCATACTTTGTGTTCATTGTGTATCTATCGGCTCCTCGTGGACAGTGATTTCCCGATCTTGCTGATCGCTTCTCCCGATCTTTTACTCTTCATCCATATAAAATGTGATAGAATAAAGTGAGAAGAGAGGAAGATGGACGGAGATTATACCTGATCGTTTATAGATTTGCAGAGGTCGTCCGGGAAATTCTCTCCTAGACCTCCGGCCCCTGATTGTTCTTGCGGTAATAATCTGCTGGGTGTGATCGGGGGTCTATGGGGGATGAGATCTTCCTGGGACTAGAACTGACAGTAACTTTCTTATATATCCACATAAACAATAAATGTACAATGTAATAAAAATAGAGAACAAATAAAAGGGGTAAAATACAACTGGATCACTGGATGGTAAAAGGCAGAAATACAAATCATCAATAAAACATCCAGTAAATAGATGATGCGGCTCCTCCGATCAGATGTACAGGGGATAAAGCTGCTGTGCGGAGATCAGTAGTGTGTACTGGGCTGTAGGATAAAATGTATGAAATAACACAGGGAACCAACCGTGTGCACAGACTGATGGTTACAGCCGCCGACCGGGATCCCGTCGATACAGGAGAGATCTCGGTGGGAAACTATATATTTTTTCTATTCTGTTCAGATGATTAATATTAGCGCTTCAAAGCCTCAATTATAATGTTTCTAAATAGAATAATTACTGATGTAACAACAAAGTGAACTGATCAAAGACAAAACACCTGAAAGGTCACTGCAGGGGTTAATAGGATATGAAGATTGGCAGTGAGTTTACGTGAAGACAGATGGAAACTATACTACAAACCACCACTAGAGGTCCCCAGAGGAAGGAGATGAGGCTGATGGATTCAGTCCTCATTGTGAATGCAGTAAATGCTTCTGAGGCTTCATCCAGACCTGATGATATTTGTGATAACTTTTAGATCTAAAACATTTCCAGGCGCTTCCAGTTTTTCAAATCTGTTAGATTAATGGGCTGGTACCTGTTTACTTGGAGGGATATAGTTACATAGTTACATAGTTAGTACGGTCGAAAAAAGACATATGTCCATCAAGTTCAACCAGGGAATTAAGGGGTAGGGGTGTGGCGCGATATTGGGGAAGGGATGAGATTTTATATTTCTTCATAAGCATTAATCTTATTTTGTTCCAGGAATGTATCTAATCCTGTTTTAAAGCTGTTAATTGTTCCTGCTGTGACCAGTTCCTGAGGTAGACCGTTCCATAAATTCACAGTCCTCACGGTAAAGAAGGCGTGTCGCCCCTTGAGACTAAACTTTTTTTTCTCCAGACGGAGGGAGTGCCCCCTCGTCCTTTGGGGGGGTTTAACCTGGAACAGTTTTTCTCAATTTTTTTTTGTATGGGCCATTAATATACTTATATACGTTTATCATATCCCCCCTTAAACGTCTCTTCTCAAGACTAAACAATTGTAACTCCTTTAATCGCTCCTCATAGCTAAGATGTTCCATGCCCCATATTAGTTTAGTCGCGCGTCTCTGCACCCTTTCCAACTCTGCAGTGTCCCTTTTATGGACAGGTGACCAAAACTGAACAGCATATTCCAGGTGAGGCCGTACCAATGCTTTATAAAGGGGGAGTATTATGTCCCTGTCCCTTGAGTCCATGCCTCTTTTGATACATGACAATATCCTGCCGGCTTTGGAAGCAGCAGCCTGACATTGCATGCTATTCTGTAGTCTGTGATCTACAAGTACACCCAGATCCTTCTCTACCAGTGACTCTGACAGTTTAATCCCCCCTAAGACATACGATGCATGCAGGTTATTAGTACCCAGATGCATAACTTTACATTTATCCACATTGAACCTCATTTGCCAAGTGGATGCCCAGACACTTAGTCTATCCAAGTCATCCTGTAACTTATGCACATCCTCTATAGACTGTACTGTGCTACAAAGCTTGGTGTCATCTGCAAAGATAGAAACAGAGCTGTTAATACCATCCTCTATATCATTGATAAATAAATTAAACAACAGCGGTCCCAGTACTGAACCTTGGGGTACACCACTAATAACCGGGGACCAATCAGAGTACGAATCATTGACCACCACTCTCTGGGTACGATCCATGAGCCAGTGTTCAATCCAGTTACAAACTAAAATTTCCAAACCCAAAGACCTTAACTTACCTGTCAGACGTCTATGAGGGACAGTATCAAATGCTTTAGCAAAATCCAGAAACACTATATCCACAGCCATTCCTCTGTCAAGGCTTCTACTCACCTCTTCATAAAAGCAAATTAGATTGGTTTGACAACTTCTATCCTTAGTAAACCCATGCTGGCTATCACTTATAATACAATTATCCCCTATGTATTCCTGTATGTAATCCCTTATAAGTCCTTCAAACAATTTACCCACAATGCACGTTAAACTTACCGGTCTATAGTTTCCTGGGGAAGACCTAGAGCCCTTTTTGAAGATTGGCACCACATTCGCCTTGCGCCAGTCCCTTGGCACAATACCAGACACCAGAGAATCTCTAAATATCATGAACAGGGGTACAGATATTACTGAACTTACCTCTCTAAGAACTCTTGGGTGTAGTCCATCCGGTCCTGGGGATTTGCTTACATTTATATCACTTAACTTACCTTGTACCATCTCTACATTAAGCCAGTTCAGTACATTACATGATGTGTTACCAGCACTGACCTGGCCAATGTCAGCTCCTTCTTCCATAGTGTATACAGAACTAAAGAACCCATTCAGTAGCTCCGCCTTCTCTTGATCGCCTGTGACAACCTCCCCATTATCATTATTAAGGGGTCCTACATGCTCTGTCCTTGTTTTTTTTGCATTTATATATCTAAAAAAATATTTAGGATTAGTTTTGCTTTCTTTGGCCACCTGTCTCTCATTTTGAATTTTTGCTGTTTTTATTACATTTTTACAGATTTTATTAAGCTCCTTGTACTGTTTAAATGTTATCGCTGACCCATCAGATTTGTATTTTTTGAAGGCTATTTTTTTGCTGTTTATTGCTCTTTTAACATCATGTGTCAGCCATGTAGGATTTAGTTTCAATCGTTTATATTTGTTCCCCTTTGGTATATATTTAGCTGTATAGTTATTTAGAGTTGATTTAAAGATGTCCCATTTACCTTCTGTATCAGTATTTGAGAACACCTCCCCCCAGTCTATGTCCTGTAGTGCAGATCTCAGCCCAGGGAAATTTGCCTTTTTAAAGTTATATGTTTTTGCCTTCCCCGCCTGTCTTTGTTTTCTACATTTTAAGTCAAAAGTAACTATATTGTGGTCGCTATTACCAAGGTTTTCCCGCACAGTTACATTACCAACCAGCTCTGCGTTGTTGGAAATGATCAGATCCAACAAGGCATCACTTCTTGTTGGGTCCTCCACAAACTGGCCCATAAAATTATCCTGCAATAAATTTAGGAATTGTCGCCCCTTTGTAGTTTTAGCCAACCCCGGACCCCAATCTATATCTGGATAGTTAAAATCTCCCATTATTACCACTGTACCTGCCCGGGCGGCCCTCTCTATTTGTTTATGAAGCCGAACTTCTATCTCTTCAGTGATATTAGGGGGTCTGTAGATTACCCCAAATATTATTTTTTCAGTATTTCCCTCCTTTTGTAATTCTACCCACAATGATTCCACATCCTCAGAATCATCACACACTATGGCATCGTTCACACTGACTTTCATACCACTTCTTACATACAGACAGACTCCACCACCTTTTCTGTTCGTTCTGTCCTTGCGAAACAATGTAAACCCCTGCAGATTGACAGCCCAGTCATGCGAGGAGTCCAGCCATGTCTCAGTGACCCCAACTATATCAATATGTTCCTCCAGTATCAAGGCCTCAAGCTCCCCCATTTTATTTGCTAGGCTTCTGGCATTTGTGAACATACACTTTACATTTCCATCCTTTATGTTATTGGGGTTAATGGGATTCAAGGGTGTAAGTTTTATTTTCCTATGAAGCCTATTCCTATTAACTATTCTAACCCCTCCCTCCGCTCCACCCCCAGGTACATTTATAATTCCCACCTCTCTATCTACACTATCTTCCCCCTCTTTGCTGTAGGTTCCCTCCCCCCAAGTCCCTAGTTTAAACACTCCTCCACCCTTCTAGCCATCTTCTCCCCAAGCAAAGCTGCACCCTCCCCATTGAGGTGCAGCCCGTCCCTACGGTAGAGCCGGTAACCGACAGCGAAGTCAGCCCAGTTCTCCATGAACCCAAACCCTTCCTTCCTACACCAGCTTCTGAGCCACTTGTTTACCTCCCTGATCTCCCGCTGCCTCTCTGGTGCGGCTCGTGGTACTGGTAGTATTTCAGAAAAGACTACCTTGGAGGTCCTTGCCTTAAGCTTGCGGCCTAAGTCCCTGAAATCATTTTTAAGGACACTCCACCTACCTCTTACTTTGTCATTGGTGCCAATATGTACCATGACTGCTGGGTCCTCTCCAGCCCCGCCCAACAACCTGTCAACCCGATCCGCGATGTGCCGAACTCGTGCGCCAGGCAGACAGCACACTGTTCGGCGATCCCGGTCTTTGTGACAGATTGCCCTGTCTGTCCCCCTAATAATTGAGTCCCCCACCACTAGTACCTGTCTGGCCTGCCCTGTACTCCTCCCTCCCTCCTTACTGGAGCAGACACCTCCCTGGCGGTCAGAGGCGGTATCCTGCTGCAGTTCTGCTAGCTCTGTAATGGCATCCCCCTCATCTGCCAAGCGGGCAAACTTGTTGGGGTGTGCCAGTTCAGGACTAGCCTCCCTGACACTTTTTCCCCTACCCCTCTTTCTAACTGTAACCCAGCTAACTGCCTGACTGTCCTGCAACTCCGTCCCACTGTCCTCCCCCACCTCTATTCCCGAGAGTGCCTGCTCAGTGAGCAGGAGACTCCTCTCCATGTTGTTAATGCTTCTCATTGTTGCCAGTCGCCCCTCTAGATGCAGGATCTGGGCTTCCAAACGGACAACTAGCACACATCTCGCACAACAATATGCACCCTCAAACTGTTGTTCAAGGATTGCATACATTGAACAGGATGTACATTGGACTGCATTTTCCAACATGGAGGCCATCTAATTATGGGGATTTCACAAAAAAAAACAGACAGTCAAAATGACACTTAAAATTTTTTGTAGACCTTGTGGGTTCAAAAATGAAAACTCACAGCGATCTCAACCTCCTGCTTTCAAACTCCAGTTTTTGAAACTCCTCTTTCACGCCCCCTCTTACACAGCAACACTCAGAAAGAGCAAGCTCTCAATAAGAGTCCCAAGCTAAGATTTATACACCTGTGCCCAATCTACTCCTCCTCCCCCTAGAGGTGGAACAGAGAAAAAAAAAAAAAAAAAATGAAAAAGGGTGTTTAAACTCTAACAGTTATCCCACTATGTGCAAAAGAGAAAAACTTACCCAAAATAAGAATGTGGGCTATAGGCAGTCGCACCCACTCCACAGATTCACTCCGCACAACAGATAATCACAGTTTTTGAAACTCCTCTTTCACGCCCCCTCTTACACAGCAACACTCAGAAAGAGCAAGCTCTCAATAAGAGTCCCAAGCTAAGATTTATACACCTGTGCCCAATCTACTCCTCCTCCCCCTAGAGGTGGAACAGAGAAAAAAAAAAAAAAAAAATGAAAAAGGGTGTTTAAACTCTAACAGTTATCCCACTATGTGCAAAAGAGAAAAACTTACCCAAAATAAGAATGTGGGCTATAGGCAGTCGCACCCACTCCACAGATTCACTCCGCACAACAGATAATCACAGTTTTTGAAACTCCTCTTTCACGCCCCCTCTTACACAGCAACACTCAGAAAGAGCAAGCTCTCAATAAGAGTCCCAAGCTAAGATTTATACACCTGTGCCCAATCTACTCCTCCTCCCCCTAGAGGTGGAACAGAGAAAAAAAAAAAAAAAAATGAAAAAGGGTGTTTAAACTCTAACAGTTATCCCACTATGTGCAAAAGAGAAAAACTTACCCAAAATAAGAATGTGGGCTATAGGCAGTCGCACCCACTCCACAGATTCACTCCGCACAACAGATAATCACAGTTTTTGAAACTCCTCTTTCACGCCCCCTCTTACACAGCAACACTCAGAAAGAGCAAGCTGGAATCTCATGTGTTAGGCACAATAGTGTGAGGCAATCTGCTTCATCAGTTCTCTTATGTTCATTTCATCCCAAAAGCAAAGAACTACACAGCTCAGAAACATAAAGGGAACACTCAAATAACACAATGTAACTCCAAATCAGCATTTTTTGCAATTCTAACCACTGTCACTTTAAGCATTAATAACTCTGAGATGCTTTTACCTTTCATTCTGATTCCGAGATTGGTTTTACATGACATATTCTACTTTAACAAGGTGTTTCACAAGAATAGCAGCAAAGTGGAGGAGAAAAATCAAAGTCTGCATTTTTTACACTAAAATGTTCTTGTAGACCCATATTTTATTTTTTATTTTTACAAGGGGTAAAAGAAGAAAAAGTCCCCCAAAATTTGTAACCCAATTTCTCTCGAGCAAGATAATACATCATATGTGGATGTAAAGTGCTCTGTGGGTGCACTAGAGGGCTCAGAAGAGAAGGAACAACAATGGTATTTTAAAGAGCAAATTTTGCTGAAATGGTGTTTTGGGGGCATATCACATTTAGGAATCCCCCATGGTGCCAGAGCAGCCAAAAACACCCCACATGGGATACTATTTTGAAAACTACACCCCTCATGGAACATAACAAAGGGTACAGTGAGCCTTAACACCCCACAGGTGTTTGATAGCTTTGCGTGGAAGTTGGACGTGAAAATGAAAAATGTAATTTTTTTTACAAAAATGCTTGTTACCCCAAATTTTGGTGGTAATAGGTTAAAATGTCCCCCAAAATCTGAAACCTCATTTCTCTCGAGTAAGGATTATATGAGGATGAAAGTGATCTGAGGGTGCACTAGAGGGCTCAGAAGGGAAGGAGCAACATTGGGCTTTTGGAAAGCAAATTTTGCTTAAATGGTTTGTGGGGGCATGTTTCATTTAGGAAGCCCCCATGGTGCCGGAAAAGCGAAAAAAAAAAAAAAAAAAAAAAAACACATGGCATACTATTTGGAAAACTACACCACTCAAGGAACATAAAAAAGGGGTACAGTGAGCATTTACACCCCACTGGCGTTTGACAGATCTTTGTAACAGTGGGCTGTCCAAATGAAAAATTACATTCTTCATTTTCACGGACCACTGTTCCAAAAATCTGTCAGACACCTGTGGGGTGTAAATGCTCACTAAACTCCTTGTTACGTTCCATTAGTGGGAGGTCACATGTGGGTGTTTATTTGTTTGCGTTTATTTCCGAACCACTGTAACCAGCAGCCACCCCTGTGCAAATCACCAGTTTAGGCCTCAAATGCACATAGTGCACTCTCACTCATGAGCCTTGTTGTGCGCCCGCAGAGCATTTTTCGCCCACATATGAGGTATAAAAAAATAATAAAAATACACTAACATGCTGGTGTAGACCCCAACTTTACATTTTCATAAGGGGTAAAAGGAGAAAAAGCCACCAAAAATTTGTAGTGCAATTTTGCTGAAATAGATTTTGGTGGCCATGTCGTATTTAGGAAGCCCCCATGGTGCCAGAACACCAAAAAACACCCCACATGGCATACTATTTTGGAAACTACACCCCTCAAGAAACGTAACAGGGGGTACAGTAAGCCTTAACACCCCACAGGTGTTTGACAAATTTTCAATAAAGTTGGACGTGAAAATGAAAAAAAAAATTTTTTTTTACCTAAAATGCTGATGTTACCCCAAATTTTTAATTTTCACAAGGGGTAATAGGTGAAAATATCCCCCAAAATTTGAAACTCCATTACTCTCAAGTAAGGAAATATATTAAACGTGGATGTAAAGTGATCTGCGGGTGCACTAGAGGTCTCAGAATGGACGGATGGACATTGGGCTTTTGGAAAGCAAATTTTGCTGAAATGGTTTTTGGGGTCATGTCTCATTTAGGAAGCCCCCATGGTGCCTGAACAGTGAAAAACACCCCACATGGCACACCATTTGGGAAACTTAATCTCTCAAGGAACATAACAAGGGGTACAGTGAGCCTTAACAACCCACAAGTGTTTGACGTTGGACGTTAAAATGAAAAATGTAATTCTTTTTACTAAAATGCTTATGTCACCCCAAATTTTTCATTTTCATAAGGGGTAATAGGTTAAAATGCCCCCCAAAACCCCATTTCTCTCGAGTAAGGAAATTCCTCAAGTGATCTGCGGGTGCACTAGAGGGCTCAGAAGGGAAGGAGCAACAATGGGCTTATGAAAAGCGAATTTTGCTGAAATGGTTTTTGGGGGGCATGTTTCATTTAGGAAGCCCCCATGGTGCCAGAACAGCGAGAAGCACCCCATATGGCATACTATTTGGAAAACTACACCCCTCAAGGAACATAAAAAAAGGGGTACAGTGAGCATTTACATCACACTGGCATTTGACAGATCTTTGTAACAGTGGGCTTTGTAACAGTGGGCTGTCATTTTCACGGACCACTGTTCCAAAAATCTGTCAGACACCTGTGGGGTGTAAATGCTCACTAAACTCCTTGTTACGTTCCATAAGTGGGGAAGTTTCTGAAATGGGGTCACATGTGGGTGTTTATTTGTTTGCGTTTATTTCAGAACCGCTGTAATCAGCAGCCACCCCTGTGCAAATCACCAGTTTAGGCCTCAAATGCACATAGTGCACTCTCACTCCTGAGCCTTGTTGTGCGCCCCCAGATGGGGGTATTTCCGTACTTGGGAGAAAGTGTGTTACAAATTTTGGGGTTCTTTGTTTCCATTGATCTTTTATGAAAATTAAAAGTATGGGGCAACACCAGCATGTTGGTGTAAAAAAAAAAAAAAAAAAAAAAATTACACTTCTTTCAGAAGATATGGAGGCTTTGGGAGGATTATGATGATTCTCTGAATAACCACTGATGCGCCATGGCCATGCAATATTCTCTCTTTATTTTATATTCTTTCTTTTATTTTTAATTTTAATTTTTTATTTCATAATTATTTCTCTTTTAATTTTACTTTCTTTCCCTTTCTCTCCTCCTCCTTCATCTCTACAGTGTTTCTCCTTTATATATAAGGTTGCAAATTTTGCTTTATATATTGTATGCTCACTGTACATATGTCGTATTTTTCTTCTGTATTAAAATACAAAATTCTTTAAATAAACAGTTATACAAAAAAAAAAAAAATTACATTAACATGCTGGTGTAGACCCCAACTTTACATTTTCATAAGGGGTAAAATGAGAAAAAGCCACCAAAAATTTGTAGCACAATTTCTCCCGAGTACGGAAATACCGCATATGTGGCCCTAAACTGTTGCCTTGAAATACGTCAGGGCTCCGAAGTGAGAGAGCGCCATGTGCATTTGAGGCCTAAATTAGGGATTTTCATAGAGGTGGACCTGGATGCAAGCATTACACTTGCTTCCTCCACCAAAAATACTGTATGTCAGTTTTCCCCAAACAGGGTGCCTCCAGCTGTTGCAAAGCTCCCAACATTCCTGAACAGTCAATGGCTGTCGGGCAATACCGGGAGTTGTTATTTTGCAACAGCTCTAGGTTCCGTTTTGGAAAATCTGACTTAAAAGATGTTTTTTTTATTTTTTTATTTGGGGGGGGGGGGGCACAGTGTAAGGGTGTAGAGTATATGTAGTGTTTTACTCTTTATTTTGGGTTAGTGAAGTGTAGTGTTTTACAGTGTGTTTCTCTCAAACTTTTAGCGGGAAACTTGCTGTAAACCCCCGCCCGTGTTAATGTACCCTGTACATTAATGTTGGGGAGGGGGTGGGGGGGGAAACTACATGCCACTGACTGATTGACAATCAATTTCACATGCTGTTGTGCAAATGGAACAGACAACAGATGGACATTGTAGGTAATTAGCAAGATGCCCCCAGTAAAGAAGTGGTTCTGCAGGTGGTGACCACAGACCACTTCTAAGTTACTATGGTTCCTGGCTGATGTTTTGGTCAGCCAGGAAGCATAGGAACCACTCTAGTGGTAGTGTGGTGAGCCACAATAAATGGCAGGACCACGGGGTGTAGTGGTGTAAGTGGATGGTATTAACCCCAGGGGCAAGGTGTTATTAACCCCTAATGTTCGTTACGCCAGAGTGTCTATTTATTTATTTATTTATTTATTTTTTTTTTTGGGGGGGGGGGGGGGTATCGGGAACCACCCAAATGATATCTCCACTATCCCAATGGCTAGGCAGTGAAATGAGAGTGCACGACCGGGTTATGGTTTAATGGAGGCTTTACTGAGGTCAGACAGTTGTTATAGTCTCTACAGCTCGGCCAGAATCCCAGAGAGTTGGCCAGGAACAAGGAAGGACCCAGCAGCTTGCTGGGACTAATTATACTTGTAACAGACTGTAGATTCTTGACTAGACTGTAGGTATTAGGTGTTAGGAATAGTGTTAGGGATTGAGATTAGGGGGTTATGATTAGTTTTTAGGATCAGTGTTAGGGATTAGGATTAGGGGCTAGGATTAGGGGGCTAGGATTAGAGTTTAGGATTAGGGTTTAGGATTAGAGTTTAGGATTAGTGTTAGGGGTTAGGATTAGGGATAGGATTAGGATTAGGGGTCAGAATAAGGATTAAGGATAGGATTAGGATTAGAGGTTATGGAGTGAGAGACGGCTGTACAGCAGAAAAGTGTGTCCCTGTGCAGAGGGTAATATTCCACTACAGACACACAATTTTCTTCATTACATTACCTTATATGACCACAGTGGTTATCAATGTATGGGATACTGATCAATGTGATCTGCTTTATAGTAGATGGGTACTTCACATAATGGAGGAAATTATTTATATGACTAATATGGTCTATATGATCAATATGATGTACTTGACTATGCCATGAAGAAGGATCCATATCCTGAATACAGGATTGTATATAATATCTATTATTTACACCTCTATATGACCTATGTCAGTGATGGCGAACCTATGGGACGCGTGCCATAGGTGGCACGCCAAGCCCCCTCTGTGGGCACGCAGCCATAGTTTGCCAGGCAGGGTAAACCGGGAAATCCCTGTGTCCCGAAAGATCTTTTCGGACACAAAGATGTCCCTGATTACCTTTCTCCGGCCCCGCGTTAACTTTAAAAATGCAGGGGCCGCAGGGAGGTAGTGCATGCGTGCGCCCATAGGAACGAAGGAGCGAAGCATCTAGGAGGAGGACGCGCGCTGGCCAACATGGTAATTTACCAGCTACACTTCAGCTTCGGCGCTCCGACCACCACTCCTCCGGTCCCGGGACCTACTGCTATGGTCTATTAAGATTAGGTCATGACCCCTGACCAGAGGAGCGATGGATGGAGCACTGTGAGGCCGTACACAGACATACAGCCTCCAGCCATACACTATATATGGCTGAAGGTTGTATGTCTGTGGGGGAACTATACTGCACCTAATGTGGGAGGACTGCAACCTAATATGGGGGAACTACAACCTAATGTGGGAGAACTACAACAACCTAATGTGGGGGAACTATACTGCCTACCTAATGTGGGGGAACTACAACCTAATGTGAGGGAGCATACTGCCTACCTATTGTGGGGGAACATACTGCCTACCTATTGTGGGGGAACATACTGCCTACCTAAGTTGTTTTTTCTAAACCTAAACCTCA